>NC_056629.2:35597778-35720278 GCF_002870075.4 Lactuca sativa | reverse complement strand
TGTTGGTTTTACAAACGGAGGTTCATGGTGAAACTTATTCCATTCCCCTCATTTAATGTATTTATTGATCCTTGTTTTCTGCCATGGAATTTCCGAAGCAGCGTCGTCAGTTTGTTGTTCATATTGATCCTTTAGGCTAGATCTTGAAAGATCATTGTATAGGATCTATAAGTGGGAATCAATGGGATGGGATAAATTGTTTTAGAGATATGATATGTCTGTGTTAATGATAATAGTTGGATTTGTAGTTTTGAGATATACATTATTATCACACTGTAGGATTAAAATCCCTATGTACTCACCAGGTTTTCCAACCTGACCCACTCAGTTTATTGTATCACAGGTGGCTATATGAAAGATACATCCTGCAAAGAGATTCAAAAAGTATTAGGCCACTAGTGTAATTACTATAAGACTTGTAATATTTCATTATACTTATGTTTCTGTATTGACGATAACATCCCAATGTTTTAATATAAATAAATTACATTTCTTCGGAAATGCTTTGATAATACCATTATCATGTTTTCTGGGAACAAATTCCACAATATTATTCTTCTAAAAGGATACTCTGATTTTTAAATAAGCATAAACAAATCGGTTTTTTCTGGTCGTGAAAATGGGGATGTCACAGCCTTTACTTCTCCAAACCCGAAGAACGAAATCCTAATATTCATTGAGTTTTTGTGAGCCTTTGTGTGATTTTTATGGTGTTTTGTGTCACTTGACGGAGGTGAAGCTTGTTTGTGAGGCCTTAGTAGACTTGGAGCTTGAAGATCCAGCATTTTCATCACATTTGCAAGTTATTTAAGGTATAAAGCTCCTAACTTGATGACTCCTTATGCTAGATCTATTTTACGGCTTTACTTGTGCACTTTTGTGTCCTTTAAGCCTATTTTGGGAGTATGGGCTACTCCAGCAGCTTGAGATGATAGATCTAAGCTTTTCTGAGGTCCCTTGTACATAAAAATGATAACTTGATTGGTTTAGCTCAACCATGCAAGGTTGATGTTCTTCTAAACAGAGTTAAGATGCTAGAATTGGACCTTAGGGTGTTTTTAGCCATGTAAAGGCTTAAAGTCTTCAACATTATGGTTTAGGACCTTAATATTATGTTAGTTTGAGGGTTGGATGTTAAGTTCTTAAGTGGTTAAGATGTTTGATCAAGAACTTGTAATCAGGCCAGTACGCGGGGCGTACTACTGAGTACGTTGACGCGTACTGGGTGTGAGCCTATCTCCGGATCAATCACATACTCAGGGCGTACGAGCCTGGTACGCCGAGCGTAAACTAATCAATGGGCTGAAGGAGTTTTAGGCATGGTTTATTAGGGCCTTGTTTTGATTGGGCTTGGACCTTAACTTCTATGGATCATTTCTGGACTTTGGGCTATCGTTGGACATTGGGCCTTCTTGGATTTTGCCATAATGGGCTTTGGGTACCATTTAGGATTTTAGGTTATTGTGGGTTTCTGGAGCTATTGGGTTAGGCCTTAGCTATTGGGCCAAGTGAGGAAAGGGTAAAATGGTCTTTTGCCCTATGAGTTGGACTGATGAATGAGATTCGTAACTTTGGTTTATGGCCCAACTTATTAATTAGGTTTTATTTGATTGGTTAGCGTGGGGATTTTCTAGATCAGTAGTCCGAGCTTTTATCTGAGATATTCGACAGATTGAGGCAACTTTCCTCACTGTGCTTGGCGGGTCAAAGGCACCAATGTCGGCCCATGATTTGTTATGGTTAGGATTCTAGTTGTTTGTGTGACTCTTGAATGTGATGTATGTGTTATGTATACCAGTTGGGGCCTAATGGATGTGATGAGGCAGGGCCCATCACATGATATTGACAGAATTCTTCCGAGCGGGGCTCGATGTCAGGCGGGGCCCAATGGTTGTTGGGCAATGGCCCATTATATGTTAGATATGTATGGTATGTGATGTTTTGGGGAACTCACTAAGCTTCATGCTTATAGTTTCCAGTTTATGTTTCAGGTACTTCCAGATCGAAGGGGAAGAGCTCGGGATGATCGCATCGCACACCACATTGTGCCACTTTTTATTTAACTCTGTTGTAACTAGATGATTATTGATATACTCTAATTTTATTATGGTTTTTAGGAAACGAAATGGATGATGGTTTTATCATTATACAAATGAAATTTTTGGTCTTAGTTTTTGGGATGTTACATTAACAAATCATTTTATCTCTCTCTTAATATCAATCCTAGTTATTTTTTGGTTATGAGCACAACCCAAAAATGACTTTACTTTTATTTATTAAGATTATATCAATTTAGTTTAGACCTTGTACAACATAATCCAACATAAGTCTAACTTCACAAAGTAATGGAAAATAATTTAATTAACTGAAACATTTTTTCACATTATTTCAAAAATCTAAAACTCAAGTTATTGATTATATATATTTGGGGAAAGGTTGAATTTTAAGAGGTATAATCTGTTAATGCAATATATACAACCAGTTTAAGCATTAAAATCTTATGCGGTTAACAACAAGTTTTTTTACTTAGTCCCCCCTTTAATCTCAGATGTTGTTAATCTGCATCAAATCGTACACAGTCGGCCCAATATCTAGGATCCGGTTTGAATTTACTCTTAGTGTCTCTTCTATTGATGATTTGGTTTAATTTTTGTTAATCGGCATTCATTCTTTCAGTTTCAGTCTCTTCTTCTATTGACGATTTGGTTTAATTTTTTGTAGAAGGTTTTGGAGGTGGTGATGTTTGTAGTGTGTGGCGATGATGGTTGAGCTAGCGACACCATATATGAGTATTTGTGTTTGTATGTGGCTATATTAGACAAAAACATGTGTTTGGGTTTGCGTGTAAGTGGGGCATTTTTGGAAGTATCTAGAAAAAAAAATCGAATCTTTGAATTCTATTTATATTGTTCTTATTCCAGGTGATTCAACTTTTGCAAACTCCTTCTGATTTCATATACGATATATGTGTCTCTTATCTCTCTCATTCTCTCATTCCACACAAAACTTCAATGTAAATGAAACTTAAAGATGCAAAGTTTTCTTTTATATAAATGATGTATTCAATGGCAGGTTTGGTTTATGACAAATTAAAGATGAAGAGTTTCTCTTAAACATGCGAGTATGTTCTTAGTTGCATATATTTCTAAATTCTTATATGATTTTGTGAGGTGATTGCAAGATTTCATCAAAAGGGAAAAACCAATGAAAATGGAGGTTGCTTTCTGAATGCAATCTACTCCACATGAGTATGGAGTTGAACTTGAGCTAGGGTTTAGTCATATGGAACCTAATCAATGAACATGTTTTATGTTTGGATGATTTTGGTGGTTATGATTTGTTTAGCTTTTGATGAATTTTGGTAGACTTATGGCAAGTATACTTATGGGGATACCTATTATGGCATGATCACTGGTTGTGGACCTCAAATCATGGTATATTCTCTATTCAAGCTAATCTAGAGTGTATCCATTCTCAAGCTAAATGGTTCTTAGAATAAATAGCAGCTTAATTGTATTGTTTTTTATGATAGTGGAAGCAAACATGGGACGAATGAAAACAAGGTGCGATTAAAATCCAATCCATGTTGTATGTTTCTTATTTAAAAACCGAGTCCATGTATAATGCTGTTGTTTTGTCTGTTTCTGAATTAGAACATTTTTTTTTTTGGAATGACAGTATATTTTAAAAATGGAATGGTTCTTTCATTATAGAAGATGATTCATTTAATCGGATTGATGCACATTTCATGCCTATGTCGGTGTTTGAAATCAATAATATATCTCAAGCAAACATAAAATATGTATACATGTAACTTAATTATTTTCCAATATATTGTAATTTGATTAAATTTAATTTTGAAGATAATGTTTTCATCTTTGTTTTGAATCAGAGTGAAATGAGTGTGGAATTATTGAGAGTTCCATTTGTCGAAAATGAAAGTACCATGTAAACTGGAATTTGGCCTTTGAAGTCAAAAACCCACAAATCCATCGTCTTTATTTGCTTTGTTGAAGTTTTGATTATTTTAGCTGTCTTTTTTGTTTTTTCAAAAAAACATAGGAATTTAGTTTTTGCATATTTTTCAAAAGAAAAATTAGAAGTTGGGATTTATTTGATATATTAGAACTTTATAAAATATTAATTTTATTTTAGGATCAATAATTGTTTGGATAATAATTTATGTAAAGAACGAGACTATTTATAGATTTTCAATAGTTAGGTTTTCCAATAAATAAGGTAATATTGATTTCGCTTAGCAAATATGAAGTTTATGTTAGGTTTTGATATATCTATACTAACTAGTTGAGACTCATGTATTACATGGGTTAATTTAAAAAAAAAAAGTTAAATATGAATTTTTAAATAATTGACAACTTTAAAATTATAAAAAAAATAGAAAAATAATGAATCATTAAAATTGAATTTTTTTATCTTTTATATTTAAACAATTAATTTAAATAAATAAACAAAAGAAACTAATAAAATTTAATTTAAAATTTTTGAAATTAGAAGGTAAGCTAATTAATGAAATTGATATCTATTTATTATTATATTTATTGCACTTATTACATTAAAATATTATATGAAATTTAATAAAATAGAAAAACCCATAAAATGACTTGTGAAAAAAAAATTAATTCAAAATTACCAAAAATTGACATTTGTTAAATTGAAGGGGATCATGTCATGTGACAACAAAGTTCTTTATTTATTAGGAAGGATGTTGTTTTGTTGAAACCAACTTATAATAATATAAAATTAATGTAACGAAAATAGATAAAACGGTAAAAAAACAAAAACAAAAAAACAAAATAAAACAGTAAAAATTAAACGACTTACTGAGATATACTTCAAAGTCAAATAACTGATTAAAGTATAAAAAATTGAAATAACTAATTAAACAAAAAAAATCCAATACATAAGATATTAAAGGCAAGTAATCATTAAATTACAAACATGCCAATAGTAGCTCATGTACATGATTCTTTATGTGTAGTGTTATGTATATATAGACTTGTCCTTAGTAGTAAAAATTTAATAGTCTTTAGAAACTAATTTATGAAAGAAATTATTTGAACCAGTCGCATAGCAAGGGTAAACGGATATATATATATATATATATATATATATATATATATATATATATATATATATATATATTGCCACCACTTGCTACCATGTCATTCCATAAAAAATCATCTATGTTCAATTTCAAAATACCAAAAGTCTGCCTCCTAAGAAAGAAGGAATGGATTAATCACATTTAGGGATGGTAGATGGATGGCATTTCCCTTATATAGATGGTGGATGGGCTTCACTTAACAAACATAAGAATAGGCCATACGAGTGCCTACATTGTTAGTCTATTTTATTCCTTCTACTATTGAAGCCCAAGAAAAATGTATCAATTCTCATTCTTCTTTGGCGACAAGGAAAGCAACCCATAGGTAAAACTTATAACCATTATATATACTTAATCTTTAACTAAGAGAATGTTATGTATTGAGAGAAGTAGTATGGATTGTAGTTGTCTTCTTTTTGGTGGTGAGGACTGAACTTTCACTTTCTTACTTGAAGTCATAGCTCTTATTCTTTTTATCTTTTATGAGTTATATCATATATGTAACTACAACTCTTTATGGGATACGGGAATCTCCTAAATTACAAGAGAGGAAGATAAGGTTAGCATTGATTAGGAAGGAAAAAACTAATAATCCATTTAAGAGGACTTTATCCAGTAAGAACTTACATTTTTTAACTCAAAACAAATTAGAATTTGTTTTCAGTTCATTGGTTAAACCAAGGCAAGGTCAGATGGGTGGTCTACCCTTGGCTTAATATCTCAAACCATATTCATTGGGAGAGCCATTTTCAGAGTCTAGCAGTTGTTCTAGATGTGGACACCTTTTAGGATTGTTTACATGTTTTGTGTAAGTGTTACTTTGCTAAATTGATCTGAACATCTTTATTCCCATTAAGCATCAAATTGCCTTCTACTCCTTGGTAGTCACAGATTGGTTATGCAACAATGCTTCTTGTAAAGATCTTAAATTTCATTTTTATTGCAAGTCACATACGACCTTATGTGCGATAACATGGAATATTTGGGTTTGGAAGTGTCAAGCTATTTTTGTTGGAGACTTTATTCTCCTTCATAATCCTAACCAGAGGATTGCTCACGATGTTGAAATTGTTGTCTCTACTTTCTACTTGAAGAAAATAGATCCAAGTATGCTGGTAACTACATTTCTTTTTTGTGAATTTCCTTCCGTTTAAATAAAGAATAGAGATGGTGCTTTAAAGATGAACAAAGACTTACATGGTTCTGCCACAAGACATTCTTTGGGGTGTTGGTGAACATCCCTAAGACAGTTTGTGAATATCTTGATGTGGGTATATCTGAAAATTCCTCAACCTCTACCCAAATGAAATAACTTAAAGGGTATATCGACCTTTCAAAACTAAATGCTAGATATAACAATACAAGGGAAATGATTAGAAATGCCTTTAGGCATTACTACAAATAAAATGACATTTCCTGGAATAGAAAAATTGTCACTAAAAACCAAAAAAGTGTCACTAAAGGCATCCTAGGCAATCAGCAACACAAAAAAGAAGTGTCACTAAAGGTCTTTAGTGTCACTTTTTGGTTGTGTTGTTGGAGCCTTATAGGGTTTTGGTGACACTTTTTTGTTATGCCACTAAATCATTATTTGGGTTTAGTGACACTTTTTTACACACACACACAGACAACAAAAAAAAACAAAAAAAACATGTGAGAATCATTTTTCTTTTTCATGCAAAAATAGATAAGAAAAATGGACTTTTTAGTTTATTTTATTTTTAATATTATTTTATTATTTAAATAAATTATAGTTAATACATTGCTAGTTTTGAATTTTAATTGCATACAAAAAATAATCCTCAATTCCTGATGTTAGTATCTAACCTATCATCTCAAGCTTCTTGACTTATTTGCTGCAACTGACCAAAACTACTATTGTAAATGGTGAAATACTCATGCGTATTTGTATCTCTCATTCCAAGTGAAAAACATGTGTATATATATGTTCAACAACCCTCTGATGGCTTCCTTTATAATTTAGTAATGTTTCTATGAAAATGATTCAGCTTACTCTCCCCGGTACTTTTGATCTTTTTTTGTTCGTCTTAGCCAAACGTTTTTGTCTTCATCATTATTTCTTCTCCAAAAAGAACCCGAGAACAATTTTTAATTTGAAATATGAGAAAAAATAGAGAACTAATTACCATAAAACGATCTCGTGATCTTTGTATTTCATTTATGCATGTTGTTGTTCGAATGTATCACAGTTAATTCCATCGAGTGTGTTAAGCTTGACTGTTAAAAAGAATATATATATATATATATATATATATATATATATATATATATATATATATATATATATATATATATATATATATATATATATATATATATATGAAAACCACTTTAGTATTTCATTTAATCAACTGGAAACTCCTAAAAAAGAAATCTTGATTTTAACACTAAAAGAGAATGATACCCTCTATTGGAATTAGACCCACAACACCAAAAGCAAAGGGATGAAACTAAAACTAGGGTTTATATGAAATTATCCAATCCTTAGGAGAGAGGTTGAGAATTCATGCATATATATATATATATATATATATATATATATATATATATATATATATATATATATATAGAGAGAGAGAGAGAGAGAGAGTATGGATGATTCTTAGGAGTGGTTAAGCAGTTCTACGATTTACCCAAAAAATCTATTTATAGGATGTAGATTTAAACCTAAAAGGATTCAAACTCTAGGGTTAATCCTTATCTAATTCAAAGGGATACACCAAAATCATCCCTTATAGGCTCTCCAATAGATTATGTAATATTCTAATTAATCATTTAGATTAATTAATATTCAATCCCTTTAATTAATTATAACCATTTAATGAATTACCAAAAGAATTTCTAATTAATTTATTAATTCCTTAATAAATTAATAACTTATTTATCTCCATTTCCTTACGTTATTTGGGTCATTAGGCCACCCCAAAAGGACCCCACTATTATTAGAAATATTATTAAAACAGTTAATGACCTTAGACACTATTTCCAATAGTCTCCTACTTGGACAAGTCTTTAACTTTAGGATCAAAATATTTCACTAACAATCAACAGAGAGTAGTCATCCAATGCAGCTGCGAAACTCTGATTAGAATTCGGTCCTTAGACAAGTGATCAACTTCTTCCTTTGTTCTAGATATCCCTATAAACATGAGCTATGGATATTGGTCAATCTCAATGTTCAACATTCTATTCCTCGATTAACGATTTCTGACATTACATTTGACTACTAAATCGAACACATCAATTTAGTTAGGGCCCAGCCAAGCACTTCAGATGTCAACACCAAATCATCGAGGGGCCCACATATATCGTTTCCCAGTTACAAGAAGGAATAAATAAACTTTGATTACATAGTTTTTGTCTACTCGTCTAATCATGTATGGAAATATCGTTTATGACTACCAATAACATATATTAGAATACACCAATGCACAACTAATTTTTCATATATATATATATATATATATATATATATATATATATATATATATATATATATATCAGTTTAATGAATAAAAGATATTATCATCTTAGAATTACTTATGACCAGATCCATGAAGTAATATCTAAGTGTGGGTTATTCCAATACTTAAAATCTTTATTTTCAAGTACTCATGTAGTGTTAGTGTAATCTCTTATGCAATGTCTAATCTCATATGGTCCCATAAATTAACACTCATAACAGTCTTAAATCACTCACCCACTTCCTAGAGTGTGACCGACTGTGGAAGTTTGAACATAATTAAACATTCTGGAAGTTGGTTCAAAACATGCAAAAGTGAAACATAGTATTTGACTTAACACAACTTTTGTTATGTTTTCTATGTATCTAAACACACGATCGTGTGCAATGGAAACATAACAATAATCTTATACATTCATACACCCTAAGGATCGAAGTTTCATGTTAATTACTACTACTCTACTAAAACATAAAACATAAGGAAGAATAACATACCTCTTATGTAGCCATTGATCTCCATGCTTGAGATATTTTCCTCCTCAAGGTTGCTTGGATGAGAGGACCCAAACTAGAATCCCTCTAATGGTATCACATCTAATGACACCAAAGAGTGGAATATAAATAACTAGGAGAAAGGATTAAATTCTACAAACCCTAAAGAGGGTTAAGAATTTCGTTCCTAAGTTGAGGAGAAAGAAGGAGGCAAAAAATCAAGTCAAATGAGTAAGGAGAAACAAATCCTATGCACCGTATCTATAGGCCTTAGATCCTTACCCAAATTGCATCTCCATCCCATGTGGGATATTTGCAAATCCCGTTCTCCCCTATCCCTTTAGGGATCCTAATTAAACAACTATTGGTTAATTAATATTCAACTGCTTGAATTAATTTAATTCCTAAATAGTTTATGATTTATTATTAAACCATAATAATTACAAGACTAATTTCTCCTTTATTTATTCTACTCAATTTTGGTCTTGAGGGAAACCCTAAAGGACCCTGCTATTATTAGAAATATTAGCAATAAATAATAGTTTTGGACAGTTTTTACAACAGTCTCCCACTTGGACAAGTTATCAGCTATATGAGGTCTAATACTTCTCCAACAATCAATAGAGAGTTAGCCATCTAATGCAACTACCAAATTTTGATCTAATAAGGATTCAACCCTTAGATAAGCGATCAACTATTCCTTCGTTCTATGAGATCTGTATGAACCTGGGACATGGATAAGAGTCAATCCCAATGTTCAAGATTATGTTTCTCGATAGGAATTTGTGACGAATGCATCTGATTATTAAATTAAACACATTATGTTCAGTTAGGGCTCGGCTAAGCACTTTAGATGTTAGCACTAAATCATCAAGGGGCCCATAGATATTGTTTCCCCTGTTAAGGAAGAAGGAACAAATAAATTTCGACTAAATAGTTTTTGTCTACTTTATCGTGTCACACATGGACATACCCTTTATTACTTACCAGTTATTGATGGCGTTGGAGTAAACCAATTCATAACAAAATTATAGTGTAAAACCCCACAAGTATCTTGGTTTGAAGAATATAAGATATTATCATCTTAAAATTACTTGTGACTATATCCATGAAGTAATCTCTAAGAGTAGGTTGTTCCAATACTTCAATCTATACAACAGTTAAGGCTATACAAGATGGGAGCTCTAAACTCTTAATGAATATGACTCTACTGTTTATAGAGGAGCTACAACCCATAAGTCACAAGGCTTGAATTCCCACACATTTCATAAAATGGGTGAAACCTTCAAGTCTTCACCACATGGAGAACTTTGCACCCCAACATTCCGTGACATCCCCATTTTTATAGCCATTTTAAAAATATATATATATTTATGCTTATTTAAAACAAATTTCATTTATAAATTTGGAATTTGGTCCTGCAAAAGTATTTATGAAGAAAGCTTTTCATTGATTTATAAAATCTTGGGATATCATAAATGATACAAAACAGAAGCATAAACAGGCCTTAATGTGTTTTAAACTATCAGTCTACATCTCCTTGAATCTCTCATCATTCATGTACCTTTGTATCGCTACCTGTAATACAATGAAGTTGGGTGGGTCGGGTTGGGAAACCTGGTGAGTACATAGAGTTTCCAAACCACAATAATATAGTCAATTTGTTTAATTATCTATTTTTATATTAAACAATTAACCCGATTACCAATCCCCATTTTCTTCTATTTTTATTCTTAAGGGTCTACCCTAAGGATCATCGTTGCTGACAGTACCGTTAGAAGGATTTCTCCGCAATACATGTTAGTAAGAAGTAAAGTACATCAAATGGACACAACATCCATCACCTACAGGTTATGAACCTGCCTGCGTTCCACGGGATTGTCATCAAATAGTCTGGTGGTCATCATCTATACTCTCTTAGATGACTACATCGCTTAATACAATAGTACTAGTAAGTTAAGGCATTTTATTATGATTTTCATCTCTCATGATCCATCTCCCTCATTATTCTATTCATCCCTCATTACCCATCACTGCCTAATATATTATAGGTATGAATATATATATATATATATATATATATATATATATATATATATATATATATATATATATATATATATATATATATATATATATATATATATATAGTAAATCGTAAAAAAAAAAAAAAAAAAAAAAAAAAAAAAAAAAAAAAAATCATCTTGCATTATTTCATCTAACATAGAACATTTTTGCACATAAGCACATATAACATTTAATTATCTAAATACTTCATATTTATGTGTAAGATGAAAGTAAATATACACTCACTTGATAAAAGTGAATGTCTTGGAATTTGGGAACAACTTTGCCTTGGTATTTTAGCTTTTCCTCTGACGTGACCTAGATTCACATTACTAAGTCATATTCTTATATTTTAGGCGACTAATGAGAGTCTAGATTCCTCATTAATCTCAATGTTTATATCAAGATTTATCAAGTAAGGAACAACCACATAGGATCATATCGGAGGTAGGGTCCGCTTGGTATACAAAGTATACTGTTTGGAAATCTCACTTTAAACACATCACTAAATCCAGCCTAATCATCATCCCTATAAGTATATCAATTAGTATAATGGCTTGAAATTACTGAAAAATCTTATTTATAGGTTCATAATAATGACTATGAATCATAAATATAAGTTACACTAAAAGAAATACGAGTGTAGCTTAACTTACATAGATTTTTGCAAAACCAGCAAATTTTGTTGACAGAATTGTAACCCGAACACCTCTTTTCTCAGACTCCTAGATATACATGTGTCGCATCTGTATTCGCCCAAATCGTCCCTTCTAGAAGATGTCACGTGTCACCATTTCATGTTGCCATGTGTCACAATCTTGTGGAGCCACGTCCTCGCGTCTCTTTGAGGAGCGAGCGGCCGACGTGACATGTGGCGCACTCCGATGCTGCCACGTCATCAGCCTAAACGATTTTCTCAAATCTTTGGATAGACAAAACTTTTGCATACAAGCTCCATTTTTTACATTCTTTATATCCTAGTAATCCACTCAAAGAGCTCTACAACTTTCATTAAGGTCTCAACATCTAATTTCTCTAACAAAATTCATATTTAGACCAATTTAGACTAATAAATTCTATGCGAAATTCATAACTTCTTCATACGAAATTCGTTCTTGACTGTCTTTATATTGACGGGTTCATATTCACAAGATCTTTAATTCTCCTTTTGATTGTTTCAGCTAATAATCAACTTATATGAATTTCGATTTCTATGTCCACGCTGTTGCACTGAAACTTCGAAAAATCGTAACTTCCTCGTATGAAGTCAAATTTGGACGTTCTTTATATGCATGCTCTCGATTTTAGGAGTACTACGAATTTCGTTTAGATTACTTAGGTTAAAAAGTAATTTATCAAAATTTCTCTTTTTACAATACGTAAAGTTGTTTCGGTTTAATCGTGAAACTTTGAAAAAACATAATTTCTTCATACGAAATCGGATTTCAAAGTTCTTTATATGTGAGGAATTCTTGTCACATATACTATAACTTTGGTTAAAATTATTTATCATAAATAATCTTTTATCAAAAAGTCATTTTTAACGCTTATTTGTCTAGCCTGAATCTTAAGGATGAGCAGAAGCAGGTACCCAGCCATATATAATTGAACCGGAACCGAAACCGGCGATTCCTAGAAAATTAGGACCAGAACCGAAACCGGTTACATTGGTTCGTAAATTTTTGAAAACGCTCCCTAAACCGTCGGAACCGTTTCCGGTTCCGATTACCCATTTATTAAAAACTATCAAACTATGTTAAGTCAAAAATCATTAAATTCTTAGCATTTGTCTATTTAAAGACCTCATAAACATCGTTTTGAAAAGTTTCAACCTTGTTGGTGTTTAAGAGCAAGCCAACATACCCCAACCCTTATAAAGTTTTCAATTGAAACATTGAGCTGAAGTGGGTATGAACAAAAAAGGCATGTTCTCCGTTTATAAGCTAAAGAGTCATTCATAGGTTTGTTGCACCAAGCAATGTGGGATAACCTTATTCTCCTTGGAATCCATTTTACAGTGTATCAAATTAAAGCGCACAACCACTTACTATTGCTTTGTTTATTGTTAAACTAAATATAATTACAATATGATTTGATTGTATGTCTTTTTAATTCTTAATAAATCTTGATATCTTGTTAAAAAAAATTAAAACCAACTTCAATATATTTAAGACTTGAGGTTTATGTAAACATGCGAAATAGTTTATTAGTAGAATTATTTAATATTAATCTTGTGGTCATATATGTAAATCCTTAAGAATAATTCTTCGTGTTTCACTATTTTCTTTATTTGGGGATTGAAATCATTAAATAACAAACTTCATTTATATATATATATATATATATATATATATATATATATATATATATATATATATATATATATATATATATATATATATATATATATATATATATCGATTCTCGCGGGTAGCGGTTCCGAAAAGTTGAGAACCAAAACCGGAACCACTTAAGGCAATTCCAAAATTTAACGAACCAGAATCGCTTAAGGCGGTTCTAGTTTCATAACCAACAGTTCCATTTCCGAAAGCGGGTACCTAGTTCTAGACCAGACAAACGTGTCGTGTCGTGTCGGGTTCGTGTCGTGTCAAGACATTAAATGGGTTGAGAGACCCAACCCCTTTAATTATCATGTCGTGTCAACCCATTTATTTTCGTGTCGGGTTTCGGTTTAAGGTTTAAACCTTATAAATATGTTGTGTCATGTCGGATTGAAACATTTTAAAGGTTGAAAAGTAAGAGTAATGGAGGAAAAAATGAAAAAGTGAAATGCTGGACTTGGGAAGTGGAACGGAAAAAAAAAATATACTCCCTCCGTCCCATATTTATTGTCCATTTTTTACTTTTGAAGTTTTTATTTTTCTACTTTGACCTTAAATATTTTTATTTGTGTTATAAACTACTTGATAAAACTTATAACAATAAACAGAAGTTTTAAACACAATCCATTCATATATTTTGCATTAAGTGTTATATATCAAAAACAAAATATTTTAGGTCATATTTGAAGAATAAAGGCTTTAAAAGTCAAAATTGGACAATAAATATGGGACAGAGGTAGTAGTAAGTTTAGAAAGCAAAATGGAACGAGTTAGAGTTAGGAAGCAAATGAGATAGGTAATGAGGAGGAGTACAATTAAGTCAGTTTGAAATTTTGAATTTTACTTTTAGTTCTTGAATTTGGGGCAGTACAAATGTATAATATTGAAAATATTTATAAAAATATGAAATATATATATATATATAGGTATATATATATATATATGTATATATATATATATATATATAATTAAACGGGTCATCTTCGAGTTGAAAGTCTTGACCCTAACTCTACCTGTTTAATTATCGTGTCGTGTCGTGTCAACCCGTGTACATAAACGGGTCGAAATCTCTGACCCTAATCCGCTAACTTCGTGACGGGTTCGTGTCGGGTGTGTCGTGCCAGATTTTGCCAGGTCTACCTAGTTCCGGTGCTCGTCCCTACCGAATCTGCGGGCATTACAATCATCTCCGCATAGGATGATTACGTTCCGGCATCATCAATAAAACAGGGCTTGTATAATGACTCTACATGATACATTTCAGTCCTATGTAATAATTTTAACTCTTAGACTTCTTGACTGCTGACAGTGTTCAATCCTACACATGCTCTTCCTTCTAAATTTGATCCTCACTGGAGACTCCTTCTCCTTCTAGAATAGACTTAATCTAAGATATGGTCTTTACTTTGACTACCATTACAAACCGATGGGTCATGCTCCATTGACCTTTCATCTTAGGATTCAATGGCTAGACTCAGGTCTCCTTGAGTCAGACTTTAGCATAGATTATACCTTCCTTTATGTTCTAATGTGATATAATCACATTCGAGCATGTAGCACTTCTAGCTATAGTCAGTGATCATGGTACTTCTATTGATAGCTTCGATTATCTTTTCCTTTTAAAGACGGAAGCTACATCAAACTTACTTCATAGATTAGTCAGACTCGATTCGATATGACTACTAAGGTTGGAATAATATTTATTTTCATAGTCATTACTAAAAAAAGGTAATGATGGAAATGAACAAAATAGTTCAATTACTTAGAGACTTAGTAAGCTTGTGACTTCCCCTCATCCAAGTGTAAGTCATGTGCTTCCGGTAGTATAGGCCTCTACTACCTTTCACACCTACGCTTACTGGTCCCACTTATTGTTTCGCAGTTCACTAAGTCATCATACAAGAAGGTTATATAGCAACTTAACACATCGGATAATTTAACATAACTAAGGATTTCTTGAAAGTGATTACATTGTTATTCAATTTCATCATACATCATGCCTTTTAAATAATGCTACATCATACTACTTAGACAGGATGAATACTTTATATGTTAGACATTCTGGATAGGCAGCTTCCTTCTATTGGCTTCCTGAAGCAACATTTGCTTCCTCCTTTAATGCCCTAAGAGTCATCTGAGAAGCTCATGTAGCTCCTTTCTTTCTTGGGTAGTCCTTCACTATATGTCCTTCTTCTTTACATTGAAAACATACCTTTTTCAATGTGTCTACATTCATTAGCATAATGACAAGCTGTTCCACACTGGTAGCTGTTTATATCTTCTTTACATCTTCCAAAATGCTTCTTTCTACATTTTTCACACCATTCTAACTCGTTGGCTAGGTTTTGAAAATTTCTTATTTTTGTTGGATTGTGAGAATCCTTCATTATTCATCTTCTTTCCGACTTCATCTTGGGTGGTGGTTCTTCCTTTAATCATGTCTTCAAGAGATTTGGCAACTCGGATGGCTGCTTCCAAAGTAGTTGCTAATTTCACCATCTGACCAAAAACCGTTGGTAGTCCATTAGCAAACTTTTCTACCTTGTAGGTTTTAGTAGAAACCATGTGAGAAACTAACTTCATTTTCTTAGTAAGGGTTGCGTTGTACTCACTCACGCTCATGTCTCCTTTCTTCCGATTTTGGAATTCCTTGCTCATTTTTTACAGGTCTTTTTCTGAGCAATATTCCCTCTTTAATTGTACAAGGAAGTGTTCCCATGACATCTTCCATGCTTATCCCTTTGGCATGGTGATGACTAACTGTTTCCACCAGCTTAACACATTAGTCTGCAGTTGTTTGGCAGTGAAGATTGTCTTCTGTCTGTCGCTACAGTCACAGCTTTTAAATACCATCTCCATTTCATAAATCCAATCCATCACTTCCGTTGGCGTTGGATTTCTGAAAAGGCTTGGTGGTTGAGCTTGTCTAATGACTTTACTACAGTTTCCTTCTTTTGACTGTTCCTTATCCAAATTAGATTGCACAACTGGTGCAATAAATTCATCCTTATTTTTCCGAAGTAATTGTCTTGTCTCCTCCATTCGTTGTCCTAGCATGGTTCACATCATTTCCTGAACTCTTGCTACAATGAGGAGTTTAGTTACTAGTGTTGGATTAGTGTCTAAGTCCATAACTATTTTGATATGTACTTGACCCGATAGTGCATGGTCCTTTTGGGTTGCCTTCACCAAAGCAACTTGATAGGATGAATTATGAAGAGAAATGATTAATTATGATTTATTAATATATTATGAGAATAATATATTAAAGGAGAAATCATATTGTTTAATTAATATTAGTCAACAATTAATTGATAATTAATTTTATGGGTAAAAGAGATTAATTAAACTTAAGGGACTGGAACTGTAATTATAAGATAATTGCATTTGGGCTATGGATCACCTTGGAATAATAGGTTGGACGAATTCTATGGGGAAACCCATTAGAAATCGTCCAAGGGATATTCTAAAAGGGTCCATGGGCTGCTTAGGGCTTAAGTAGTCAGATTAGGGTTTCCTAGTTGAAAACCCTAATAGCCTACATGTATATATAGTACCCTTAAGCCCCAAAAACGTGGCTAAGAGTTCCACTAGGGTTTCTGGATGTTTTTGACAGCCTCCTCTCTCCTTATTCTTCATCCTCTTACTCTTGGTGTTTGTGAGCCATTAGAGGACTAACACTTGTGACTCTAAGCTTTCTAAAGTCATTACAAGGAGGATTTGAGATTGATATTGTTACATAATAATCAAAGGTAATTCTCTAAACCCTAATTTCAGTTTATAATATGTTAGATATAAGATTGTAAGTCTTGGATACATTGCATGTACAATAGAGAAACCTAGATCCAAGCATTAGGGTTTGCATGAGCAGATAGGATGCTTTTATGGATAAAACCCATCAGTGGTATCAGAGCCTTGATTGGTTTCTGTTGTATGTGATGCTATGTTGAATTATTAACTGAAAATCGAATTCTGGCCTTCTGTTCGAACTGACTCGGCGAGTCTACCCTACTCGGCGAGTTCCAATGTGTGACTCGGCGAGTCGGAGCGTCAGACAGAGGGAATTTTGGATTTTATTGGTGTTTTTCTTAAGGATAATTACCATATTCGTTTTAAACTTATAAAATACGATTTTTAATGTTTCTAAAAGATTATCCTTGCCAAAACACAAGATAATTACCAATTGATTAGATAATAACTTCCTTATATGATTAAAGATTGATTATTTGTATTAATTGGGTAACTTATCTTGCAAGAAATTGAAATTAGATCAAATATAGATAATGACAAAATTAATTGTTTAATTTCTATTATTTGTTATTTCATCCTTGTGTTGTGAAATAGTTTCATTTGTGCCCATGTAAGTTTTATGGTTTAAATTTGAACTTAAAGGTTTTGTTTTGAAATTTAAATAGTTGAAACCCAAATGTTTTGAAACATTTCAAAACTTGCCCTCAAGTTTTGGAATTTAAAAGTTGATTAAAAGTTTAATTTAGAAATGTTAAATTCTAAAACTCTGGTATTGTTTGAAAAGTTCAAATCACACCCTTATCGTTTTATTAATTAATTAAAGTGTATAATTATTAAATTTGACCACCTAGTATTTTAAAAGTGTAAAATACACCCTATACTATATATATATATATATATATATATATATATATATATATATATATATATATATATATATCATTAAAAGTTTAATATTATATATGTATGAGTAAACAGTCAGTCTTACCGTTAGTAGGCCTCATTCATGAAGCTGGTCTATAAGGGGTGTTTAAGGAAATTGCCTATAAAATGGCGATTGAATGGGTACCCACTCTTACCCACCGCACTCTTGACTAGTGGAGGGTCGTTAGCCGAACGGGTAGGATAGGACAGAAACCTTCCATTCTAAGTATAATGAAGTACAAAAGTAACTAAATGCTTTTACAAATTCCCAATCTTAGTTACTTTAGGAAAAAGTGAATTGATGTAATTCCATGAAATTACACTTTGTGCCCTTGCGAAGACGTTAGTGGAGCGTGTGTGGTTAACCGGCACACTAAATGGTTCTAAGCAAAGGTAGCGAAGGGTGACTCAATGTTTGTCATAGTTCGGTGGAGCGTGTGTGGTTAACCGGCACATCGAATAGATGATTGTAACATGTGGGGGCACCATGTAAGTTTGCATGGTTATTCACACCCGCTTTGTGATCCTCGGTATCCCAGTCACAAACTAGAGGGGCATATCGTGATTTAAACATGCCATTGAAAAGTTCAATGAATCTCAAAAGATCTAGGAATTTTCAATAGATTTAAAACTTAAATTTCTTTTTCGTTTTTCATGGTGGAAATTAGTGAATCGTCATTCACTTACCTTCAAATATTCTGCAACTAGATTACGGCATCCCTTTTCTAGGTTATAGAGTATTGTGTTGGGTCCTAGCCTTAATATCTCATTTGGGTGATTTATTAAGGACTCAATCAATCAACTAACTTGAATTTAATTTTTCTCCTGTTTTGTAGATGTCAAAGTATGATAACTATGGTCTTCCCAAATCCCGTCGAATAAGCTTTTCATATGAAGATGATATTCCACGATTCGATCGAGGAACACGAGATCATGCTTCACTTCCTCCACCTCCTTCTATTATTCTCCCCAACCCACAAGTTCAAAAGATTAAAAAGTTCAAACTCACTCAAGCCCTTTTGGCAAGTAAACATGAAGAAGGAAAGTCAGTGTGTGCACACATCCTAGAGATGAAGTCACACATTGATAGGTTAAGAATGTTGGGATCTGTTGTTTGTGAGGATCTGGCTGTTGACTGGGTTCTTCAGTCACTTGCTAACTCATATAGTGAGTTCGTAAGAGAGTACTATATGATGAAACACGACGTAACCCTCATTGATCTCAACTATATGCTTATTGTTGCTGAATCAGCAATGATTTGGCGCACTGGAAAAGCAAAGTTGATTGGTGGATCTGCCTTCAAGACCATTATGGATATAGGCAATGGCAACAAAAGGCATGCCATGATCGAAAAGTTTGATCATAAGAGAAAGGCAAAGTCAGAAGTAGTTCTGTGCGCTGTTCCAAAAGAGTCAATTTGCTTTTATTGCCAAGAGAAGGGGCATTGGAGACGAAGCTGCCCTATTTACCTAAGAGATCTAAGAGATGGGAGAGTCAAAACGTATGGCTCTGCTTTAGGTAAAATCCATTAACTAACTCTTTTAAGTTTCTATTCTAGATTCTTGATACATGATGTGATAGGATTACAATTGATGTTTTGTAGGATCGAAGAAAGGAAAGGAAACTTAAGGGAAGAAGTGAGCAGAATCTAATCGTGAAGAAATGGATTTCGATCGCATTGCTTGAAGATTGGATTCTTGAGCTACTACTTAGAGTTAGAATAGATTACTAAGAAATATGTATTAACATAGTTTTTTCAATGAATTGCATTGTAAGGACAAATTTTTCCGTAAGAAAATAAATTTTGATTTTATTTATTTATCCTTGCAATGGCGTGAATGAAAAATTGATGTGTGAATGTTTCTGTTATTAGCAATAATGGATTTGTTTCTTAATTATGTTATTTGTGGAAATGTCAAGAATTTACCAAATAGGGAAAGTTTTTCATCGCCCAAGTTTCAATTGGACAGAAACATGGAATCATACAACTTGGTTGCATGATGAATGAGAAATTTCATATTTGGAAATTAAACTAATTCATTGATAAAGTGTCAAGTGAAGGACTAGGAGATCGAGTACACAAGGTTGTGTGGTGATCAAGTCCACCACAAGAGTAACAAAGATATTCGTCATGATTTACTAAGGTTAAGTAAATATGATTATACTTATGAGATTAAGTGTAATTCTCAGTTGATTGAAAGAGTTTCAATAAATACCATAACGAATAAAGAAGAATCAAGTAGGCAGAAAGAATAAAGTTTCTCTATTCTAAGAAGAAGGGAGAGTACTTTTTATTATGTTTTATGATAGGTCTCAATGATTAAGAACCATATCTCAATTAATCCTCTAAGTGAGTATTAGTGCAATTGTATGTCTGAGAAGAGGAATCAAGAATTGAAGAAATGGTTAAATCAAGAAGTCAATCATACTTCGTTCCAAAACCAAGTCTTAGAGTTAAGATTGTGACATTGAGTGACAAGTCTTAAGAAGGTTTATAACATTCATCAAATGTGGAATTTGAAAAAGTTTTCTTATTCTTATACATTTTAAATTGGAAAGTTTTGATGTCTTGGATAACACAAAGACCAACTAGGACCAATTTTGTGAAGTGTTTTGTCTTGATAAAAGCTACACTAACTCTTGAATATTTGTTTGTCGAGAAATGTTTATTGACAAAAGAATCTTATATGTCAAGGAGTCAGTGGGAGTCTTAATGGTCTCGAAAAGTTTCAAGAACTAATCAAGAATAAACCTTATCAATCATCACTAGCACATGAGCTGAGGTTTACAACCTATCGTGTTGACACTATCTTGTTTCTGTGCGGTTCCAATTAAGTTAATTATGCATGTGAGTTCTATGAGTTCTCATTTGAATGCATAAAAGGCAAGGACCTTGATCAATGAAAAGTACATTGATAGGAAAGGGTGAGCTACTTAACTACTTGGAAGACATGGTGGGCACTCATGTTACCATAAGGCAAGAAATCAAGATTCAGAAAGTTCGGTCCATAAGAGTTTGGATTTGTCGCAAACTTTGGTTTTGGACAAATTCGCATGGATAGGAAAACATACACCATTAAAATCTAAGTGTTATAAGATTCTCTCCTTCATGAAGATGACTGTGAGGAAATGCTTTCACCAAGAGAGATTTTAAGAAGATAGTGATTGTGAAAATTGTATTCTCGAATTTGATTATGGTTACGGTATCCCTTTCCATAATTCGAATTGTGAGATTTGGCAATTAGTCTAAATTGTTTAGACACACATATGAGCCATCTAAGGCAAAGGTGTATAAGGTTGAGAAGCTTTCATAAAGGATTATCAAAACATTAGGTATTAGAAATATGAACTTCAGAAATTCAATAGGTATTGTTTTTTCTGGAAGTTAAGTTGTTTTCTGAATACATGTCAAAGCTAGTGGGAGCATAAGTGTTATGCTTATATGATAATAATCATCATGATAGTGGGAGCATAAAATTTATGCTTGTATGATTATTAAGACAAGTATTGCAATTTAGCAATATTAATTATAGAAAACAAGAGTTATACTTTGCAAAGTCGTAAGGGTTGAATAGTTGTTTTGCTATAATTAAGGGAGGGAATATTATGCTTCATTTCAAATCTAAAGGCTTAGGTTGTGGAATGTTAATAAATTTAATCAAGGATACATAGTGTGTTCTCAAATTTCGATTATGATTATGGCATAGTTCAAATTGTGAGAACGTGGCACATAAAATATTATGGCAGAAGATTGATAAAGTATCAAATCTTTATGTAAGACATTATGCATCGCGTCCCATACGCTTCGGGTAAAGGATCGATTGCATATGATATAATATTTGACCATTCTAAAATTTTCCAAATGTCTGGTGCATTAAGAGGGAAAAAGGACAAGAATCGGGTTTTGACTAAGATAATTAAACAACTATCAAAGGACGATCCAAAGCTCGCTAAGGATTCGTCGCTTGTGAGTAGTTGGAAGTATGCTATTGGATGGAACATATCAACATTATTATGAATAGATAAGATTCTATTAAGAATGAGTTGTCATATGGTAAATATGGAAATGTTTCCATATTGGGAGTTGGATATTGAGAATCTATTTCTAGATTAGAAACTTTTATGCAAGAAGGGTGTTCAAAGGAATATACCTTGAGTAAGAGACATCATATCTATAGAATTGTTTCTGATAGAGATTGGCTAAGTCTTGATGATTTTGAGCTATGACTTTACGAAAGGATCATTGCATAAAATGTTAGAATCTAGCATATTCTATAAGTGGTAAGAATTTGATATTCTTACATTTGTGATAAGGATTGGGAGTTGTGAAATGAGTATGATTGGAAATGTGTTCATTTGATCTATTTCAAAAAGTAAGGACCGTAGGTAAACATTGTGTGCATGCTGAGAGCATGGGACAAGTGTAGAAACAATTCAAGTAAGAAGTTGATTACCCAAAACAACAAATAATGAGTAATCAATATGGTGATTAAATAAAATGTTTTATTTATACCCAGAGTTTGGGGCCATATGGGGTTAGTATTATTCTTGTGTTTCACTTTGCATGTTTTGACTTCCTGAATAATTAAAATTGGTTCAGAACAATCGAATTATTCAAACGGACCACAGTCGTTCATATGTTGGAAGTAGGTATGAATGAAGACTATCGTGAATTGGTGTGTGGATTGTCTAAAGTGTATTAGACATAAGCAAATGTTTGCTGCAAAGTTCATGAGTGCTTATGAATATGAGTTTCAGCATTGGATTAAACTCACGCTCACTTGGATCACTTCATGGATTTTATCACGAGTGATTGGTGAGACGATAATATCTTATATTCTTGAAACCGAGATGTGTGAGTTGTATCTTGCGAGTCGGTTACACATTGATAATATGTAAACGCACCAGTAACTTGGTGTTATAAAACATATTATTGTGTGTGATTCGGTGAGTGAGTGCAAGCAAGCATTGAATCAAAGTTTATCCATTCCTTTTATCCAAAGTGGGATGAAAGCGATATCTGTGGGCCCCTCGATGATTTAGTGATGACACCCTAAGCGCTTGGCCAAGCCGAGACTAATTTGATGTGTTCAATTGTAGTCTGTTGTCAGTCGTCATAAATTGGAAATCGGGAAACAACACATAGACAGAGAGAATGATTTAAAATCCATGTCTCAGTCTATACGATATCTTGAATGAAGGAATATATGATCCCTTATCTAAAGGACACGTTTCTGATAGGATCAGAGTTGACAGCGGTTTTTGAAAGCTATGATTGCAGATCAGGATCTTAAGTCATACACAGAATAGTTATTAAACTTATCCAAGTGGAAGACTGTTGGATTAGTGTCTAAGTCCATAACTATTTTGGTATGTATTTGACCCGATGGTGCATGGTCCTTTTGGGTTGCCTTCACCAAAGCAACTTGATAGGATGAATTATGAAGAGAAAGGATTAATTATGATTTATTAATATATTATGAGAATAATATATTAAAGGAGAAATCATATTGTTTAATTAATATTAGTCAACAATTAATTGATAATTAATTTTGTGGCTAAAAGATATTAATTAAACTTAAGGGACTGGAACTGTAATTATAAGATAATTGCATTTGGGCTATGGATCACCTTGGAATAATAGGTTGGACGAATTCTATGGGGAAACCCATTAGAAATCGTCCAAGGGATATTCTAAAAGGGTGGCTGCTTAGGGCTTAAGTAGTCAGATTGGGGTTTCCTAGTTGAAAACCCTAATAGCCTACATGTATATATAGTACCCTTAAGCCCCAAAAACGTGGCTAAGAGTTCCACTAGGGTTTCTGGACGTTTTTGGCAGCCTCCTCTCTCCTTATTCTTCATCCTCTTGCTCTTGGTGTTTGTGAGCCATTAGAGGAGTGACACTTGTGACTCTAAGCTTTCTAAAGTCATTACAAGGAGGATTTGAGATTGTTATTGTTACATAACAATCAAAGGTAATTCTCTAAACCCTAATTTCAGTTTATAATATGTTAGATCTAAGATTGTAAGTCTTGGATACATTGCATGTACAATAGAGAAACCTAGATCCAAGCATTAGGGTTTGCATGAGCACATAGGATGTTCTTATGGATAAAACCCACCAACTAGGACTACCCTAGGTGCACACTCAATCACATGAGGTTCGAGGTGACGGTTTCTATTATCTTTTCCCAATCCGCTACATGTCCTCACCATAATGTTCCACACACCAAGGTGGCATTTATTATACCGAGACGAGAATATAGATAAGGAAGGTTTAGACGCATGATTCTCCCTATCACTCCGAAAAGTTATATGTCAGTTCTAATGTCCTAATTAAACGTTTAGAAACCTGAACACATAAAATTTCCTAATTATAGGTCGGCAACAGACCTTAAACCTGATAATAGAAATTTAGATAGGCAACCTACGACATGCTATAATACAAACCATTTAGCACATAAAAGCAAATTAGGAATCTTATCCTAAAGTAAGCTAGTGCTTGGGTCAACTCAAGTGTATTACATAAATTATAATAGACACACATCTCACGATCATTGCTTACCATTCTAAGTTAAGTCTAGAAATCCTCAATTATTCCTAGTTCACTTAAATTAATGCTTTGATACAAACTGTGACATCCCCATTTTTACGGACATTCTAAAAAAAATATATATTTATGCTTATTTAAAACACAGTTTATTTATAAATGCAGAATTTGGTCCCGTAAAAGTATTTCCGAAGAAACTTTTTTCATTGATTTATAAAATCTTGGGATGTCATTATTGATACAAAACATAAGCATGAACATGCCTTACAGTATCCTAGACTATCAGTATACATCTCCTTAAATCTTTTATCATTCATGTATATTTGTACCACTACGTGTAATATAGTGAAACATAGTGGGTCGGGTTGGGAAAATTGGTGAGTACATATGGTTTTAAACCCATAATAATATAGTCAATTTGTTTAATTATCTATTTTCATATTAAACAATTAACCCGATTACTCATCCCTATTTTCTTCTATTTTTATTCTTAACGATCTGTCCTAAGGATCATAGTTGCAGATAGTACTGTTACAGGTATTATGTCAGTAGGAAGTATAGTACATCAAATGGACATAAATTCCATCACCTACAGGTTATGAACCTACCTGTGTTCCATGGGACTGTCATCAAATAGGTCAATGGCATCATCTATGCTCTATTAGATGACTAAATCGCTTAGTATAATAGTACTAGTAAGTTAAGGCCTTTCATTATTATTTTCAACTCTCGTCATCCATTTTCCTCATTATTCTATTCATCTCTCATTACCCATCACTATCCAATATATTATAGGTATGAAAATACATATATAGTAAATCATTAAAAAAATCCACGTATATTATTTCATCTAACACAAAACATTTTTTCACATATAACATTTAATTAACTAAATAATTCATATCTATGTGCAAGATGAAAGAAACTATACAATCACTTGATAAAACTGGATGTCTTGGTTGCGCAGAACTTCGTCTTGGTACTTTAGCTATTCCTCTAACGTGAACTAGATTCACATTACTAAGTCTTAGTCTTATATTCCTAGTGACTAATGATAGTATAGATTCCCCACTAATTCCAATGCCTACATCAAGATCTATCGAGTAAGGAACAACCAGGTAGGGTCATATCAAAGGTAGGGCCTGTTTGGTATACAAAGTATATGTTTGGAAATCCTGCTTTAAACACCTCACTAAATCCAGCCTATACATCATCCCCGTAAGTAGATCAATCACTATAATGGCTTGAAATTACTGAAAAATCTTATTTATAAATTCATAATGATGACTATGAATCATAAATATAAGTTACACTTAAAGAAATATGAGTGTAGCTTAACTTAAAGAGAATTAAGAAAAAAACTAGGAAATTTTGATGATAGAATTCCGACCTAAACACCTCTCTTCTCGGACTCCTAGATATTGAGAACCTCGCTAAAATGCTCAAGAAACCCGAAAAAAATCGTGCGCTGCGCCCATCAGGTGTGCTGGTCCATCAGTTTTTTGCACGTGTCGCATCCGTATTCGCCCACATCATCCATTCTAGAAGATGCCATGTGTCACCATTTCATCGTGCCACATGTCAAAATCTTGTAGAGCCATGTCATTGGATCTCTTGGAGGAGCAGGCGTCCGACTTGCCACGTGGCGTCGGCGCTGCTACGTCAGCAGCCCAAGCGATTTCTCACAAATCTTCGGACGACCATAACGTTCCATATGAGCTCCGTTTTCGACGTTCTTTATATCTCCGAAATCCTATCGATGAGCTCTACAACTTTCGTTAAGGTCTCAATATCTAATTTTTGCTCTAATAAAAATTCATATATTTAGACCGTTTTAGACTGTTAAAGTCTGTGTGCAATTCATAACTTCTTCATACGAAATCCGTTCTCAACTATCTTTATATTGAAGGGTTCATATTCACGGGATCTTCAATTCTCATTTAGATTGTTTCGGCTAACAATCAACCGATATGGATTTCGATTTCTGTGTCCGCACTACTGCGTTGAACCTTCAAAAAATCGTAACTTCCTAATATGAAGTCATATTTTTGACGTTATCTATACGCACGCTCTTGGTTTTATGACTACTACGGCTTTCATTTAGATTACTTAGGCTAAAAATTAATTTATCAAAATTTCACTTTTTACGATACGCAGAGTTGTGTCGGTTTTATCATGAAACTTCGAATAAGCATAACTTCTTCATACGAAGTCTTATTTCAGAGTTTTTTATGCGTACGGAATCCTTGTCACATATACTATAACTTTGGTTAAGATCGTTTATCCTAAATAATATTTTATCAAAAATTCATTTTTAACATTTATTTGTCTAGCCCAAATGTGTGGGCGTTACACATTCTCCCCCTCAAAGCTTGGAATGGACTACTCGATTTCTAGTTCCAAATGAGCAACTAGCAAACAAGACCTCGAATCAAGATATGAATGTAGAAGTGATCAACAAATCTTCAACTCTTCTATAGTCTTTTAATATGGGTTCTAAGATATGAGACATTAGAATCCAAAGCTCCAAATGAAACTTTCATCCTTAAGCACCAAAAGCATATCCAAAAAATAATCATGGATTCCAAGCCCATCATAAAAACTTACTTCGGAATCTCAAATCTAAATCACTTCCTAAATAATAATATATCCCCCTCAAAAGATTCAACTATAAAGATCATTCGCCAAAAATATGAACAACCAAAGACGTCATGAAACCCACCAAAATGTCAATTCTCAATTAAATCCAATTGAGAGGAACCGAATTCAAGATCACCACTTTTGCATACCAACAAAATATCAACATCAATATTCTCAATTAAATCCAATTGAGACGACTACGTGTGTTTCATGGCATCATTCCAACCAATATAGACTTGTAATCTTCTGCATACCATTTTTTTACGCATTTCTGTCACTTTGACCGGAGATTTGATATCCTTCTTGAATCATAATTTCATGTTCGGAAATTTGATTCTATCAACCTATCAAAAATCATCACCACTTTTGACTATTTGATTACTCAACCATTTTACACTGGTTCTTCGACAAACAATCAAATTAATTTCCCAACTGACTTTTTCAGATCAAACAACATATCTTGAATGTTCTTTATCAATATTATCGAGCATCAACAAATTAGTTTCATATCTAAGCCTCAATTCCATCTACATAATCATCGTGAATTCCTCGTACTCTCAATTCCATGAAATATCAAATCAAATTAATTAGGGAGAAGAACGATACGATGAAGGTAATATAGTTTCACAATGATCTCAAAAATAAACAACTTGATATCAACTGATTCAAGAAAAATACAACACTGATGAAATCGAATTGATAAATGAACAATTCGATCAGGATTTAGAAAAAAATAGAGATGAAATATTGAATCGATTTGACAATCATAAAAGTAGCAAATATCGAGAAAGTGAAAAACAATCACATGTATGATAGATTAATAGGAATGCTTCAGCAAACCAAATAATCAATGAAATTAGTGTCAATCTGGAATACGATTTGAAAGAATAACAAAGATTTGTACAACAAAAACGATGACAATCAATTTTGATCGGTCATGAATAGTATCACAAAATTAGGCTCAAAGATTAGAAATCGATGTTTTCGGATTTTGGATCAAATGAACTGTATCAAATTAATAATATGAGTTGAATCAAATGAAAAGGAATTGGATCAAAATGATTTTAATTTGATTTTGGCTAGATAATGAAAGAAAATTGATTGGATCAACAAATTTGGCTAGAAACGAAATAGATCCAACCATAAATCTTGGTAAACAAGAAATTCAAAGAAAAATGTACTCAATTTTGAAAATTAGAAGACTCGCCAAAAGATATCGAATCTTGATCCTTTACGCAAAAATGTAGTTAAATCATGATCGTTCTATGAACTAATCGCTTGAATATTCATGGTTTGACTCTCATACCACTCGCCATAAGTCACAAGGCTTGAATTCTCACACATGTCATAAAAGGGGTCAAACCTTCATGTCATCACCATATGGAGAGCTTTGCACCCCAACAGGTAGTTCATAAGGTGTTACGATACTTTCCCGTGACCCTAGATTACGATATTTGTATTATTCAAGGTAAACTGCAAAAAATATGATTTGACATAGTATTGGACGATTAGAAGAGGGTATGATGCGTCATAAAGAATTTGATACAAATCATCCAGACTTCTAGAGTGAAATTCATAACATACGCCTAGGGCTTGCTGCTGACGGCTTTAATCCATTTGGTAATATGTGTAATCTACCTAGCAAGTGATCGGTCATACTCATCACATACAATATGTCACCATGGATTTGTGTGAAAGAGTCATCATTTATGTTGTCCTTGTTGATTCCCGACCCTAAATCCCCTGTAAAGGACATGGATGTTTTCCTGAGGTCGTTAGTGGAAGAGCTTAAGTTTTTGTGGCACTCGGGCGTACGTATTAAAGATGCAGCGGCAAACACATTCTTCACAATGAAAGTTATGTTGTTATGGAAAATAAATGACTTTCCATCTCGTAATAGTGCATCAGGTTGGAGCGGACAAGGGTACAAAGCATGTCTTGGTCATCATTGGTTCCTAGATACTAATGATCCATTAGTAAAGAGATTGGAATTTAATGAGGAATAGGAGATAAGATCCGCTCTGAGGCACTTCAGTAATGACGGCATATAAGATCAACTAGGTCGTCTACTAACTCGTCTACCAGGTAAACATCCTAAGTTTGGAGGTGTTACGATAAGGTGAGAAGGATTCGAGTTGAACTAGTCGAAACAAAGTATATTCTTTGAACTAAAGTATTGGTCTTTTATGTAGCTGAAGCACAACTTAGATATGATGCATATAAAGAGAAATGTGTGCAATAGTGTGTTAGTTAGATATGATGCATATAAAGAGAAATGTGTGCAATAGTGTGTTAGTTAGATATGATGCATATAAAGAGAAATGTGTGCAATGATAAGACTAAAGACACATCAAATGTGTGCAATAGTGTGTTAGGTACTATTCTTATGCAACGTTTGCTAACAATTGGAGTTAGAGGGTGTTTGTCCGAAGATACTTATACAATAAGTGTATACCTTTTGTATGTTTTCAAACAATTTTGCCTAAAAACACTAATGGTGGATGATATGAGGAAAGTAAATAAGACATTATTACAATCTTATGAAAATTAGAATTGATTTAACCTCTAGCATTTTTTGACATTATGGTTCATTTAGTTTTTCATTTACCTGATGAAGAAATTGTCGGAGGCCCCATATCTATGAGATGGATGTATCCGTTTGAAAAGTATATGAAAATTTTGAAAAACTGTCAAAAATAAGGTGACACTTGAAGGTTGTATAGTTGAAGGTTATGTTGTTGAAGAAACTTTATCATTTTGTTTGATGTACCTTTGAGATATGCAGACTTAGTTCAATCTCCCTGAAACAAATGTGGATGTCGTTGTCGAAAAAACAAAGTTTTGGGTGTTTAAGTCTAAATGTCGACCGAACAATGCAATGCAAATCAAAACTCTTGATCTAAGGGAAAACGTAACACATAATGGTTTGTATTGAATAGCTTTCAAGGAGTCAGACAGTAGATCAAGTAAGTGCTCTTATAATTTAAGTATTTATGTATACTAATTTGTTAATCATTTTTGGAAAATACAACATAACTTAGTACACAAGCTCCAAGAACAAATTCAAGGGTTAAACGAAGAAAGAACTCTTATACCAGATGAACAAAGTGCTTCTTTTAAGAAAGTATAAGGTGCTCGGTGCGACCATATTAAAGGCATTGGACGTAAACATTCAACCTTTGCATCAATTGGGTATAAGGGACAATCATCGTAGTCACCGCTATAGTCATAACCATCACAGGTAAAACAAGACTATTTAATTTCAAAGCCTCATATATATATATATATATATATATATATATATATATATATATATATATATATATATATATATATATATATATATATATATATATATATATATATATATATAAAGATCGATGAATGCATGTTAGTTTGGTAATTTTTTTATGATGATTATTTGTTAAAAAAAATTGGTAATTGATTTTTTGGTACTTTGGCAATTGGTGATTTAATAGTTTGGTTTATGTTGATATGTAGGTTTATGTTGATAGTTTGATAAATTAGTAATTGTTAGTTTGTTAGTTTGGTTGTTGGTTTAACTTATAAGTTAATTAAATAGTTTGTTAGTATGATAATTAGTAATTTTATAGTTTACTTAAATTTTGGTAATTATTAGTTTGATTATAATTTGGTAATTACTAGTTTACTTACAATTTGGTAATTATTAGTTTGATCATAATTTGATAGTTTGGTTTATGTTGGTAATTTGTAGTTGTTTATATTTTGGTAATTGTTAGTTTGTTAATATGGTTTATGTTGATAGATTAACTTATAAGTTTATGTTGTTATATATTATGTAGTTAGCGAATCTTCGAGCAATACTTAACAATTTGGCGATAGTGCGAAACTTCAAGCGTTTTATTTAAATCAATGAAACCACCAAGTGATACCGGAGGAAGCGAGGAGAGCCAAGACGTGACATGTCCGATTAATTTACGTGATTTTAAGACTTTGTATCACATATAACTTTATAACATTGTTGCTACTTATTCGGCATGTATTGGATCTTTGTAACACTTTTGTTACTTGAAATGACATGTCATATTATACCTTTTTTTTCTGCAATTAATGTTTCGTGCTTTTGATACTCCGTATTAGTTTTTCTACGTTTGAAAAAAAAGTTGTTTAGAAAATAAAATAGGATATTAGCGGTGATTTTTTACAATAGCTACATGACAATAGCGGTGACTTGTTGCTGCTATTGCATTTAGCAGCGATTCCGGTATTAGCAATGATATTTGTCACCTGTAATTAGCATTTTTTTGTAGTGATCATTGTGAATTTAAATCACTAATATTTTATGTTACAATCATACTAAATATTGTTATAGAAAATAGTGTGATAGAGCATATTACATCATTTGTAATGACTTATTTGTTTCACTTTTTAGTTCGTCTCTTGTAAACAAACCCATGGGTTCGAACAAACATACAACACTAATAAAAATCATTGTTGAGATTCCCTCTTGGTTATCTCACACAATGGTTTATCGGTGAACCTTATGGTGTTATACGCCCATGCACCACCAATGGCCCCAATCATCGGACCCAAAATGTAAACCCACAGCCCCTGGTATTGGTTCCACACGAGCGCTGGCCCTATGCTTCTTGCAGGATTCATTGATGCCCCCGATACTTGCCTGTCATATCAAAATACATGTTTCAAAGTACATTCGCATAACCACTTAAGAAATAACATGTATTAGTATATTTAGATTGTACCCTGCGAACATGGCGTTAAGTAGAACAGTTGATCCAATGGCAACCCCAGCTAGTTGTCCTGTCTGTGTTAAGTAAAAGTGTAGACTTATAGTTATATATGGCGTAAAGTATAATTTGTATTAAGAAAAAGTTAAGAAAACAGTACTTACAGCTCGATCGTCTGTCGCAACTGCAGTGATGACAAACATGAGATAGAACGTGATAATAATTTCCATAACGAAGGATTGGAGGTTCGAGTGGATAGGAGCGTTTCCTACGAAATGATCATGTGTTCCACTAAATATTAACCTTAGGGTTCCACTCGCTAGGATTGATGCAAGGATTTGAGCAATCACGTATCCGGGTACCTGAAGAGATATTAATGAAACGTTAATGTCAAAATCAAGAACATAAGTTTGTATCCAAATAAACGTCAAAAAAAAAATCAAGAACATAAGTTTGAATCCAAATAAACGTCAAAAAATGAACAATTCATAATCAATATCAAAATCACCTCTTTCCATGGAAACCTTTTGCAAGAAGCAAAAGCAATGGTGACTGCAGGGTTTATATGTGCACCGGAGATGTGACCGACAGTGTAAATCATCACCATCACCACCGCCCCCCATACGATGGCTATTCCGGGCATACCCACCGGATTTTTCTTGTCAATGTTCACCATGATCACGCCACAACCGGAAAATATCAAGAAGTATGTAGCTAGCAACTCCGCCATCAGCTGCCAAAAGACCACAATCGTAAAGTCGAGCAAGAAATACATACAAGCACACATATGCATGGAGTACATACACATATCCGTTATGGTTTAAAGAACGTTATCGAGTAAAAAAGAAAACCTTTTGAGAAAATTGACGAGTAAAGTAGGGGGCTGAAGTTGCGTTATCTTTAGTGTCGTCTTTGGCTATGCTCAAGGTCACCCCATGGTGCACATTGACCGCCGCCGCTCCTCCACCAGTCTCCACCATGGCCATGATCGATCACCTGTGTGTCAATAAAATAATTAAAGTGGAGATAGAGTATTTATAGAGGCGGAGGATGATAAAAATAAAACCTTGGAATCCATGGAAATACGATGGTTATTTGTTTGAGATGAAAATCGACAAGGCCGAAAATCTACATGAAGGAATATTATTTGTTTGTTTTTTTTTTATATAATTGATTCCTTAGTATTAACCGTGCAACAAGTAGAACTTTAATTATAAAAAATTATCTTCTAACTAAGTTCTTTCTAATGAATTATCGAAACATAAAGAAAAAAAATCCTCAACGATTATCATCATTTTAAATATGACAAAGTGGACGTATCGTAAAAGGGAATTGAAGTTGATATATATTTTAGGAAATCGTACTCTTAGAATCCAGTGTTATGTAACTATGTTATACGATTGATATTGAAATCAATTAATGATCCTATATCTAATTATACTACAAATTTATAGTATTTTATACTATTAAAAGTTGAGTTTTAATATACAATATACAAAAGATAAACTCGAAAAGATGAATCTAGAATTTTTTTTTTTTAGTTATTAATTAGACCTGAATGAGTTGGTCCTTTCAAAGAACATGAACTCATATAGGATTGCTTAGCTGTGAACATGATCTTCTTTTTGACCTCATGCTACGCAAACCAAGCATAATGCAGGAGTCAAGGGGGGAGCTGGGTCCAAGGAACAGTGCCTCAAGAAGAAAAATTTTGGGGTTACTTCCTATATCCGATTCGGCATCAAAAGTAATGTGTCGTGGTCCATATTTGTTAGACTACATGGTGCGAGCAACGCCCGAATGCGTTATTGTGATATAACACGGAAAAACGCCAGTATGACGCCCGGAACAACGCCCCCGAATGCGTTATTGTGACGTAACACGGAAAAACGCCAGTATGACGCCCGGAACAACGCCTCGGCCCGACGTTATTAGGTGTTACGTTGGTGCGTGTTTTCGTGGCACCAGGTTCCTCTCTGTTTTTCTTCCTCATGACGGCGTTTTCTTGGCGGAACACCACCACTCTTTTCCCGTTTTCATGGCATTTTTCCTGCTTAGGTCTCAAAAAAACACAAATAGGCATTGCCCACACCTTACACTCTTAGGGCGTGTTCGGCAAACTAACTGGTAGCGGGTAGTGGGTAGCGGTTAACGGGTAGCATTTGACTTTGGAGCGTTTTGTTGAAAGCTATTCCATTTAGCTTTTGATTTTGGAGCATTTTGTTTAGGCAAAAAGCTAAACGCTGTCGTCGAACAATGTTTTTTCTTTTTTACTAGCGTTTTCTTAAAAGCTAGAACTCAAAAGCTCTCAAACGCTACGTGCCGAACACGCCCTTAGAATGTTTTCAGTTTGGCCTTATAGGCAAAATATGTAATTTGAATGCTCTCTCTCTCTCTCTCTCTCTCTCTCTCTCTCTCTCTCTCTCTCTCTCTCTCTCTCTCTCTCTCCCCCTAGACGTAGCTCGATTTCTTAGATATATTATGTTCTGCTTTATTATTTCTTAGATATATTATGTTCTTGTTTTGATTGTTTTATTATTTTGTACGTATGTGTGTGCAAAATAGTTTATCGGTTGGTGAAGTGTTAAACCCAAACAAGAAATGCATGGATATCAGAATACGAGAAATGTAGTAGCCTAGGACATTATTCCTCTATCTTATTGGAATGTGTCTTGCTTATGTTATTTACTTGATTCTCCTTCCTTATTGTTCCCTTTCATTCCCTTCACCTTATTCCTCTTTTTTGTTACCTATAGTTGGGTTTTTCCTTTATCACCATTGTATGTACCTTCCTAATGTTATATTCTCGGTATCATATCGATTTTCATGCATATGTTTTTTACTTGCATACGCTTACCTTTGTCATGTTAATTGTCCCATTAGGTTTACATATTTCTTTTGACGGAGGTCATATTTGATATCAGCTACTCTATCCAAATATCCTCGTTGATATGTTGAAATTCCTCTATAGAAGTAGTCGTCTACCCTTAAGTGGAGACAAAACTGCCAACCTCTACCTCCCCATCTCACCCTCACATGATTGTGGGGTTAATGATAGTTTGAAAAGAAATTACTTGCAAATAGTTTGAAGGATTTCCACATCTTTTCTTTTGGGTATTTTATGTTATATGAAACATACAAACAAGTAACTAATTAACGGATGCTAGCTTAAAAGGGAAAGTATCTAAAGTAATAAAAAATGATTACTATATTTGTAATGCAACTACATATATTTAAAAATAATAATAAATAGTAGTATTTTAAAAGTCTTTTTCATTAATAAATAGTATATTATGTTGTATGTATATCCGAATGATGGCCGATTAAATACTGCTATGAGAAGAATATCGAAATTGCTAAAATCAGGATGATGTATGGTTATGTAGTAAGACATTGTTGGATGTCATTTGGAGTGGAGCAATGTTTGTTGGGAACGATATCTATTGAAGGAAGACTGTGGTGGCATTGATATAGTACAAGGAGGAGAGTACACCAACAAGGAAACATGAAGTTAGCTTGAAGTTAGACACGAAAAATCTACCCTTTCCAAGGATATAACATTTTTATAGAATGTTTGTTGAGACTTAGAGTCAAGGTCGGAAGGTAGTCTACGTCCTTGTTCCTTTATCTTCTACATGCTTTTCATTAAGGGTTTACTCCCCCTAAAATTTAAAACTGATAATTGTTTGAGTTCACTTGTATGTGTCACCATTATGGATAATGGATGCCTGACCACATACCTACCTTCTCATTACCTCATCGATTGGGATTGGGACATCAGGACATGGTGTTCTTGATGTTGTCTTTCATTATCTACCTAAACAATGTTCAATACAGGAAAACTGGAATTTATAAATGATAAAATCAATAAGTCATGGCATTTTTTAGATGGTTGGAAAGAATTATTTGGATTGCTTACTTTCTATTAAATTGAAAAGGACGGCAAAAATTATAATGTAAAAAACAATATTATAGAGTTTAATAAAACAAAATATTTTCACAAATGCCAAAATGAAGATGAATACAAATTTTCTAAAGCATGTGTAGATTATATTCCATTTTTGAGATTTTATGAACGTTGCCGAAACTTTATATCCGGTTAGTATAACCTAATAATGAAAATCTTTTTTTTTTTAAATGTCATGTTGTCATTGAATTTGACACATGTTATTTTTCATATTTTTTGAATTATTTTTTTCCACTTATCATTTCTTATATTTTTCATTTTCTTCAATTTAAAATCCAAAGAGTTTATATATGTAAGATAGATCATTCTAATTTGGTTACTAATTTAGTTTTTTATATATTTTATTTTAAACATCAAACCATACTTACTAATTTGGTTACCAAATTAATTTATCAATTTTTTACTAAAGCACTATTCTTTCACCGGTGGTCTGTGGTGTCTTTGGAGTGTCGATCAGCAATAAGAGTTGTCAAACAAGGAGGTTGATAAGAAATAGCCAACTGTCAACCAAATGATTTTGACGACGGACCGGAAGATTTTGACGGCAGTGTCTTCAATTGAGTTTAGAGAACATAGAGGGAGAGAAAGATATATCAGGTATAAAAAAAATAGAGAGTGATAGAAAGATATATCAGGTTTAGGGTCTTAGGTGGGTGGGATGGAAATAGGATAAGATGGAGTGGTTAGGGTTATAGGTGGAGACCATTTTATCTTGGTCGATTAGTTATAGATGTTATCGGGTAGAATCCACGTAACTCCCACTTTGACCGTATTTGACTAACACCGATTATCTTGGCCGGTTAGCTATACATGTTATTGGGTAGAGGCCGCCTAGCATCTAGGCATCGATTAATCGGCTGCCTAAACCGTTTTTCTACAAAATTGATAAAAAGTTATAAATTATAAATAAATGATAAGTAAATCAAATAAGGAATTAGTAACAACCGACTACATATCTGATAGGGACGAGTGATAAGAAAAACACTATATCAACGATTGGAATAATAATAATAATAATAATAAACTCACAAATTGAACCAAACCATATAAATTATTCGTGTTATTTACTGTACTTTTAAAAAGACGTTCATAAGTTTTTGTGATGCATGATAGATCTTGTGAATAATCCAACTGCTATAACCTATTTGACGCATAATGAATTTGATGGAATGAGAGTCCTCTAATCGTTTAGAAGATATCAAAAGTTTGACTTAAAAGTAGAACTATACAAGCATTATAATTGATTTACCATTTTGTTTTGGACCTCCATCACTCGTAGCATGCCTTTTGAACATCAACCACATACAAATCAATTAGAGAAACCATATGCGGTTAAAATTCAATCATGATCAAATTAGGCAAAATGGCCTATTAGCTCAGCTGGTTAGAGCGTCGTGCTAATAACGCGAAGGTCGCAGGTTCGAGACCTGCATGGGCCATATTTTTTTTCTTGGTAACAGTTTACATTGTTCACCCCTCTTTGTTGTCTGATATCCTTGTTCGACCCTCAAATTACTCAAGATTAAACAAAAGCCCCATTTTGTGATATGAATTTAATTTTATTTTCTTCTTTTTGAATTATTTGAAGAAGTTTATAAGCAACCAAATTGCAATGGAAATAACGTACTTAGTTTCTTTATCAATAGAGGTAATATATTTTTATGTTTACTTATATTTTTTAACAATAAAAGCAATATAAAACACATAATAACATCCTACTTGCATGTTTTACAAATAATAACAATTACTATACTTACAAATAATAGTAACACATTAGTTTTTGCAATAACAATAATATATATAAGAAATAAAGAGCACCGCCATATTCACAACAAAATATAAAAACATCACTACTATAGTATTATATATTAAAAAGTAAATTAAATGACTATTATTTGTGAAGATGAACGAAGTTAATATAAAAAATGAAACCAATACCAATTTGAGTTAATCCTTATCTCTTATATTTATCTTATTTTAGAAGTTATATCTTGTATTTAGTCACCAACTACTTTTAATTAGGACAATGACGTTTTCTTGATTTTGTCATGGTATGAGAGCAAGGTTCGCTTGACAATTAAGAGCTTGCACGAAGGGCATCATGGAAGGAAAAGCGACGTACGTGTTTGACATCATTAAAAATAAACTCGGTAATAACTCGATTAATGTATGTTTAGAATTTTTATGAGTTGTTTGAGTTGAGCTTTTAATAAACTTTTATAAAATTTGGAAATTAATTCTTATACAAACAAAGATTAGTGTTGATAAGTTTAGAGTATTTTATATCTAGCTAAACATGCATCATATTACGAGACAAGGTGAGGAGTTTTTTTTTCAAAGTTTGCGGTTTCTAGTATATATCAACTATAAAGAAAATCATTTTGTTTGACTATACTCATTTGAAACTATGATAACACTAATATTTATAAATAATACTATAATTAATTATTTGTATTATTGCCTTGTATTAAATAAATTCTCAGTTTATACGGTTGATAAACTTAAAGATATCATCTTAAAAATAGTAATCTATCATGTTAATTGAATGTTATCGAGAACCGAAATGAAGTTTTTTTTTTTTTTTTTTTTTTTTGGTTAACCGAAAGTTAAATTTTTAAAACTATATTATCAAACATAAATTATTAATAAAATCAATGTTTATTTTTCAATTTTACTTTAATACGTTAAAACTATTTTGGCATATATTTATATAAACCTCTTATTAGATTAACTAGATTATGACCCGCGTTAAACGCGGGGAACACATAAGTAAAATGCAAATTTATATAGATATTACAAAATAATTATAAAAAAAGTAGGGTTATTGGTATTATTTAAATGTGTAGAAATTACACTAAAATAGGTAAATATATATAACGTTAAAGGACCTCTTTATAGACAACATTTTTTGTTTTATTAGTTCAATGACCTTGTTTGTCGCATATAAGTACCTTCAAACATTTTTTACTTGTGACACGGAAAACAACTATATATAGCCAACCATGCGTGAAAATGGGTCTACACAAGTATAATCCAACATTTAACAATGTACTTTCAAAATACATTGTTATTTTATGGCTATATTACGAAATATAACTATTTATTTCAAAAAATAGCAACTTATTTATGTTCCTTCAAAATGAACCACATAAAACCCCCCACAATATTAAATATAAAGAAACTATAACCAATAAATTTACAATGAAGCTAATCATCTCCCTCCACTTCATCTCTAATATCAGATCTTTTTTTCCTTAATATAAGTTATTGTCACTATCATCGACAATGTTAAGATTCATTGATGGCTTCTTTTTTATTTTAGAGATAATATGACAGAAATCATTTATCAGGTCCATAATTTATGTTTATATCTTCATTTTTTTTGTTGATTTTGACATGCCTTCTTCGGTTTACCACCATTTTTTTTCAGGCTCCTTTTTTTATGAAATAACATTTTTTTGCGAAATTCTTTCTACGGTTTTGAGTATGTGCAGGTATGTTGATTTTTTTTTGAAGTAAAGAAAGTAGGGTTTTTGTTCGATGTTGGTTCCTAGGTTTGGTTTTTATTTTTTGTGATTTCTCATAATCCATTGCGTTTTATTTTCTATCTTTATCTACAATATTTATGTATAGAACACTTTATCCATATAGTCATTCACTATAGAGTTTAATGAAGGAAAAAAGAAACACCCATTTAGTTTTATTTACTTTGCAAATTATCGGGCCTCCATGCAAAGCTTACAACATAATGAAAAAAAAAAACCCTTATGAGGTAAATGCCAATTACGATTCTACCTCTTTTCCTCTTGTAACAATTATCTCACTTCAAAACATCTACTTTTGTGTTTCAGCATATTATTGATAGCATGAAAGATCTAAGCATTGTTGCATTTTGGTTAATCACAACACCTCAAATTATGGGAGGATTTAAATATGGTGATGAGATCAAACATAAAATATGGTGGTAATATAAGGTTCTTCTATTTCTTATTTATTTATTTACTTATTTTTTTAATTCAACTTTATTACGAAATTAAAAAGCTTCTTTTGTTGATATTAGTGTTTCTTATTTAGAAAAATATACGATATGATCAACTTCGTGATGCTATAGCAATGAGAAAACTTGGATGATCAGGAAGTGAGATAAATTTATAATTTATTAACTTCAATGAGAAATTAATTAATTACAATTTTGTTATTGAATTTGAAATACAATAGGGATTATATCAATGGATCCTGAACGTGCAAGAAATGATCCAGTAGTAAAGAACATTCCTTACTATAAAGCGAAGAGCAAATTAGGGGCAGAAGTGATGAAGCTCAATCTACCACCATGACCTCAAAACGAGGGGGGGGTTCAGTATAAACAAAAGTTTTTTCATTTATTTTTAGTGATTTACATATTAGGTCCCTATGTTTAGTTGATTTTTTTGGTTTTGGTCCCTAAAAGAATCAGGTTGTAGTTTTTGGACCTTGTTTCACTGTTTCATAAAACTTTTATGATTGCCTAAGTTAACAGCCTAGCTATTAGGGTTTTTTTTTAAATCACCATTTTGCCTTTGAACCAAAACTAAAAAACATATAGCATAACAACAAAATTTATATTTTTCTTTTTTTTTTCTTTAACTTTATAGTAGATTACATTTTTGGTCCTTGAGTATACCTGATTTTTTTTCAGAAGGTTATGAGGGGCGGTTTTGGTATTTCAGGGTCAAATGCTGACTCTAGTTGAGTGCACACTTCTATTATACCGTGCATTCTTACATGCCCATGTATGGTACCAATTCTTTTTGAAAAAAGAATACGGGAGCCTATTTTCATCTTTCACAACATGCTTATATTTAACTTTAAAGTGCACATCAATTGTTGAGAAGGTATATTTCTTATTCCTATTTTGTTACTACCGGAGACATAAAAAAACTTTCTAATGAGGGCGTTCATTTCTTTTGTACAACCTGTCTGTTATATTATGTCATGTCATCTCTTGTCTTGTCTATTGATTTTTTACAAAGGTATACACACATGTAACATCATAATTTCATTATATATAACATCCAATTTTAACATTGAGTTTACAGTTTTCGAAAATAGGATCATAGTTACCGATTAAAAAGATGGAACCAAGAACCGAACACAACATCAACTTTTTTTTTTCAAAAACAACATTATACATCCAAATTATAAGTATTCAACAAAGAACCATACGAATGCGTAAAAACATATAATTTCGATAACAATATCAAACTTACATATTAAAATGATTTAAGGAAGAAATACATACATTTATTCGACTAATCATACTGATGGGAAGGTTGAAGTTTTTTTGCATTTGTTTTCTACGTGGGAATTATGACATAATGTTTGTGTAAATCGATTATTAAAAAGGTTTGAAATATATATACAAGTCAATATGATGAAAATTAGCAGGCAATCAATTGAAATCTCATTTAAACTTAAAATAGAAGATATCATGCTTGAAAGTGTATTGGTTCATAAAAATATCCGAAACTTTTGAAATTTGAAATTAATAGTTTCCAAGATTTCAACATATAATGTATTTGGAAAGCAATTTTGAATGGAAATAGAGCCTAAATTTAAGGTTTACATTAACAAGGAACCAATTTTGTAGTTGTAAGTTTGGAAAGAATTCAAGTATCATTTTCATTCAATTCCTACATTTAATTTCCTAATATAACAGATTGAGTTCTTGTTTGATCAAGGTGACGTAAGCAAATTGATCTAAGGGTGTAAAACCTATAAAGAAAACACAATCAACAATCCAGATTGTTTTAGATGATGTCATAAGGTTTCTCTTTTTAAATATTTAGAGATTTGTTTTCTACGTGGGAATTATGACATAATGTTTGTGTAAATCGATTATTAAAAAGGTTTGAAATATATATACAAGTCAATATGATGAAAATTAGCAGGTAATCAATTGAAATCTCATTTAAACTTAAAATAGAAGATATCATGTTTGAAAGTGTATTGGTTCATAAAAATATCTGAAACTTTTGAAATTTGAAATTAATAGTTTCCGAGATTTCAACATATAATATAATTTGGAAAGCAATTTTGAATGGAAATAGAGCCTAAATTTAAGGTTTACATTAATAAGGAACCAATTTTGTAGTTGTAATTTTGGAAAGAATTCAAGTATCATTTTCATTCAATTCCTACATTTAATTTCCTAATATAACGGGTTGACTTCTTGTTTGATAGAGGTGATGTAAGCAAATTGATCTAAGGGTGTAAAACCTATAAAAAAAAACACAATCAACGGTCCAGATTGTTTTAGATGATGTCATAAGGTTTCTCTTTTAATAATATTTAGAGATTGTCATATATGATTTCAAATAAATTTATATTAATCTATTATATTACATACATCACAATTCGTTTGACGTTTCTATAACTTTTAAAAATATTTTTTATTAGTAATTCTAAATTCATTCATTAATTAATGTAATATAATTGCATAAAAGTAAAATTTTATACATATATTATAGTATTTATAACTTTTGAATAATAATAAGTATTTTTAAAATTAATTTGCAATAACAAAAATTAAAGCTTCCTTAAATTTAAAAGTGGCATGATGGTAATTGAAAGTTTGTCAAAAAAAAACCATTTATAAAATTAATTAATCATAATAAAGTTGTAAAAACATTTCAATTCGTAGTTTAAAAAAAATATTTGAAAAATCTTTTAGAAAGCATTTTACTATTGAAGATATGAGTTTTTTTAATAGATCTTCCTTATTGGCGATCAATAAGATAATGATAGATGATGATATGTATAGCTTTTAAATTCTTTTTTATTAGGCTATTATGTTGTATGTAATTTATATATACTCAATCATAATACAAATCATATTCAAGGCAAATACATCTCATATGGAATCAGCCAGGGCACAACATTAACCCTAGCCGACCCATTTTCGTCTCTTTATCTTTTCTCGTTTCTTGATTGTTCTTCAGATGTTCTTCATACAGATGTCTACATTCGAAACTCCCATCTCTCTCAATACCAAACTAAATCTTCTCATTATCAAGCTCTCTTCCACAAATTATTTAATGTGGAAAAATAAAAATAATCCACTGTTATCATATCAGGATCTTTTGGGACATATTGATGGGTCCTTTCCTTTGCCTTCTCCTACCATAGATGTTGAAGGAAAACCTGTTGCCAACCCTATGTATGCATCATGGCTCAAAGCCGATCAACAAGCCTTGCTCATCATCCAATCATCTCTCTAGAAAGAAGCTATGACGGAAACTCTTGGACTCAACACTGCCCACACAATCTGGCAAGCTCTTGAAGACGCATATAGCCTGATGGGTTTTAGCCAAAAGAACATCCTATGTGCTCATGCAAACCCTAATGCTTGGATATAGGTTTCTCTATTGTACATGCAATTCATCCAAGACTCTAAACCCTAGATCTAGCATACAATTAAGCATATTAACATGTGAAAGGGTTTTTAGATCTTACCTTGATTGTTATGTAGCAATAACAATCTCAAATACTCCTTGTAATGACTTTAGAAAGCTTAAAGTCACAAATGTCACTCCTCTAATGGTTCACAAACACCAAGAGCAAGACGATGAAGAATAAGGAGAGAGGAGGCTGCCCAAAATGTGTGGAAACCCTAAGCAATAAGTTCACCACGTTTTTGGGGCTTAAGGGTCCTTTAAATAGTGAGGCTATTAGGGTTATCTAACAAGGAAACCCTAATTTGGATGCTTAGGCCCTAAGCAACCCATGGACTCCCTTCATAGAGGCCTTGGACGATTTCTAATGGGTTTCCCCATAGAATTCGTCCACCCCTCTAATATGGAGTCTATTAGCCCAATATTCAACTATCATACAATTGACAGTTCTAGTCCCTTAAGTTTAATTAATGTCTTTTAGCCACAAACTTAATTCTTATTAATTTTTGACTAATATTAATTAAACAATATGATTTCTCCTTTAATATATTATTCTCATAATATATTAATAAATCATAATTAATCCTTTCTCTCCATAATTCATCCTATCAAGTTGCTTTGGTGAAGGCAACCCAAAAGGACCATGCACCATCGGGTCAAGTACATACCAAAATAGTTATGGACTTAGACACTAATCCAACAGTCTCCCACTTGGATAAGTCTAATAACTATTCTGCGTATGACTTCAGATCCTGATCTGCAATTGTAGCTTTCCAAAGCCGTTGTCAACTCTGATCTTATCAGATACGCGTGTCCTTTGGATAAGGGATTATATATTCCTCCATTCTAGATATCGTACAGATATAAGACATGAATTCTAATCATTCTCTCTATACTATTTCCCGAATTCCGATTTATGACGACTGACAACAGACTACAGTTGAACACATCAAATTAGTCCCGGCTTGGCCAAGCGCTTAGTGCTATCACTAAATCATCGAGGGGCCCAAAGATATCGCTTTTATCCTACTTTGGATAAAAGGAACGGAAAAACTTTGACTCAATGCTCGCTTGCACTCACTTACCGAATTACACACAACAATATGTTTTATAACACCAAGTTACTGGTGTGTTTACATATTATCAATGTGGAACCGACTCGCAAGATACAACTCACACATCTTGGTTTCAAGAATATAAGATGTTATCGTCTCACTGATCATTCGTGATATAATTCATGAAGTGATCCAAGTGAGCGTGGGTTTAATCCAATGCTCAAATCATATTCATAAGCACTCATGAACGTTGCAGCAATCAATTGCTTATGTCTAATACAGTTTAGACAATCCACACACCAATTCACGACAGTCTTCATTCACACCTACTTCCAACATATGAATGGCTGTGGTCCGTGCGAATAATTTGACTGTTCTGAACCAATTAAATTATTCAGGAAGTCAAAACATGCAAAGTGAAACACAAGAATAATACTAATCCCATATGGCCCCAAACTTTTGAGTATCAATAAAACACCTTTTATCTATCACCATATTGATTACTCATTATTTGTTGTTTCGGGTAATCAACTTCTTACTTGAATTATTACTACACTTGTCCCATGCTCTTAGCATGCACACAATGTTTACCTGCGGTCCTTATTTTGTGAAATAGATCACATTTCCAATCATACTCATTTCATAACTCCTAATCCTTTTCATAAGTGAAAGAATATCAAATTCTTACCACTTATAGAATATGCTAGATTCTAACATTTTATGCAATGATCCTTTCATAATGTCATAGTACAAAAGTCACAATGACTATTGCCAATGAAATTACAAAGTCCTCTATCTGAGATTGTTACAATACAATTCCATAGACATGATGTCTCTCACTCAAAGAACATTCCTTTGAACATCCTCTTGCATAAAATTTCTAATCTAGACATAGACTCTCAATATCCAACTCCCAATATGAAACCATTTCCATATTTTCCATATGACAACTCATTCTTAATAGAATCTTATCTATTCATAATAATGTCGATATGGTCCATCCAATACTATACTTCCAACTACTCACAAGCGACCAATCCTCAGCGAACTTTCGATCGTCCTTTGATAGTTGTTTAATTGTCTTAGTCAAAACCGATTCTTGTCCTTTTTCCCTCAAAATGCGCTAGACATTTGGAAAATTTTAGAATGGTCAAATATTATAGCATTTGCAATCGATTCTATACCCGAAACGTATGGGACACGATCCATAATGTCTTACATAAAGATCTGATACTTTATCAATCTTCTGACATAATATTTTATGTGTCACATTCTCACAATTCAATTTATGAAGAGGGATGCCATAATCATAATCGAAATTTGAGAACGCACTATGTATCCTTGACTAAATTTATTAACATTCCACAACCTAAGCCTTTAGATTTGAAATGAAGCATAATGTTCTCTCCCTTAATTATAGCAAAACAACTTTTTCAATCCTTACGACTTTGCAAGGTATAACTCTTGTTTTCTATAATTAATATTTCTAACTTGCAATACTTGCCATAATAATTATACAAGCACAACATTTATGCTCCCACTATCATGATGATTATTATCATATAAGCATAACACTTATGCTCCCACTAGCTTTGACATGATAATCCTTTATCTAAGCTCCTTAAACTTATACACCTTCGCCTTAGATAGCTCATATGTGTGTCTAAACAATTCAGACTAATTGCCAAATCTCACAATTCGAATTATGGAAAGGGATACTGTAACCATAATCAAATTTGAGAATACAATTTTCACAATCACTATCTTCTTAAAATCTCTCTTAGTGAAAGCATTTCCTCACAGTCATTTTCATGAAGGAGGGAATCTTATGACACTTAGATTTTAATGATGTATGTGTTCCTATCCATGTGAATTTTTCAAAACCAAAGTTTGTGACAAATCCAAACTCATATGGACCGAACTTTCTCAATCTTGATTTCTTGCCTTATGGTAACACGAGTACCCACCATGTCTTCCAAGTAGTTAAGCAGCTCACCCTTTCTTATCAATGTACTTTTCATTGATCAAGGTCCTTGCCTTTTATGCATTCAAATGAGAACTCATAGAACTCACATGCATAATTAACTCAATTGGAACGGCACAGAAACAAGATAGTGTCAACACGATAGGTTGTAAACCTTCAGTCGTGTGCTAGTGATGTTCGATAAGGTTTATTCTTGATTTGTTCTTGAAACCTTTCAAGACCATTAAGACTCCCACTGACTCCTTGACATATAAGATTCTCTTGTCAATAAACATTTCTTGACAAACAAATATTCAAGAGTTAGTGTAGCTTTTATCAAGACAAAACACTTCATAAAATTGGTCCTAGTTGGTCTTTGTCTTATCCAAGACATCACAACTTTCCACATTTGATGATTGTTATAAACCTTCTTAAGACTTGTCACTCAATGTCACAATCTTAACTAAGACTTGTTTTGGAACGAAGTATGATTGACTTCTTGATTTAACCATTTCTTCAATTCTCGATTCCTCTTCTCAGACATACAATTGTACTAAGACTCACTTAGAGGATCAATTGAGATATGGCTCTTAATCATTAAGACCTATCATAAAACATAATAAAACGTACTCTCCCTTCTTCTTAGAATAGAGAAACTTTTATCTTTCTGCCTACTTGATTCTTCTTATTCGTTCTGCTATTGATTTAAACTCTTTCAATCAATTCAGAATTACACTTAATCTTATAAGTATAATCATATTTACTAAACCTTTAGTGAATCATGACGAATATCTTTGTCACTCTTGTGGCGGACTTGATCAACACACAAATTTGTGTACTAGATCTCTTAGTCCTTCACTTGACACTTTGTCAATGAATTACTCTAATTTCCAAATATGAACTTTCTCATTCATCGTGCAACCAAGTCGCATGATTCCAAGTTTCTATCCACTTGAAACTTGGGCGATGAGAAACTCTCCCTATTTGGTAAATTCTCGAAATTTTTCACAAATAACATAATTAAGAATCAAATCCATTATTGCTAATAATAGAAACATTCAAACATCAATTCTTCAAACACGCCATTGCAAGGATAAATAAATAAATAAAATCAAATTTTATTTTATTGCGGAAAAATTTGTCCTTACAATGCAATTCATTGAAAAACTATGTTAATACATATTTCTTAGCAATATATTCTAACTCTAAGTAGTAGCTCAAGAATCCAATCTTCAAGCAATGCGATCGAAATCCATTTCTTCACGATTAGATTCTGCTCACTTCTTCCCTTAAGCTTCCTTTCCTTTCTCCGATCCTACAAAACATCAAATGTAATCTTATCACATCATGTATTAAGAATCTAGAATAGGAACTTAAAAGAGTTAGTTAATGGATTTTACCTAAAGTAGATCCATACCTTTTAACTCTCCCCTCTCTTAGATCTCTTAAGTAAATAGGGCAGCTTCGTCTCCAATGCCCCTTCTCTTGGCAATAAAAGCAAATTGACTCTTTTGGAACAGCACATAGAACTACTTCAGACTTTGCCTTTCTCTTATGATCAAACTTTTCGATCATGGCATGTCTTTCGTTGCCATTACCTATATCCATAGAGGTCTGGAAGGCAGATTCACCAATCAACTTTGCTTTTCCAGTGTGCCAAATCATTGCTGATTTAGCAGCAATAAGCATGTAGGTGAGATCTATAAGGGTCACGTCGTAACCACTTCTGAGTTAATAAAATTAACTTTGATAATAAAATGTCCAAAAAGTTCTATTTAAATTCATTCTATGTTTAAATGTCATTAAACCATGATCGTACGTAAAAAGAGCGCCCAAATCCGACTTCGTATATTGAAGTTAAGATTTTTCTAAGTTCGGCTTAGCAACAGACAACTAAAAAAACTCGAATCGAAGATCGAGCGACTTTTGGCCGGAATGACCTAAATGAGAATCGAAGGTCTCGACAATGGTATTTCAGCGGTGAAAAGTCTGGCAAAAACCGACGTCAGATAAAGAAGTTATGAATTTTTAAAGAAATTCCTTAATCACGTCATTTTATAATTAAATAATAAAAATAATTTTGGAATTTGCCAACGGAGTCTAAACGAAAGTTGTAAAGCGTAGTCTCACCTACGCGTGGATATAAAGACCATCGAAAACGGAGTTCGTATGAAGGATATATGATTTTTTGAAGTTTATTAAATAATTTATATATATATATTTATATCAAAAATCCGGTAATATCCGAAGAAGGAGTCAGCATCCTCATCCAAGTTACGCGCTGCGTAACCCCGTACGCCCCACGTACCCGAGGGCCTTTGCCTCGATCCGTCCACGTCACCCCTATGCGAAGCTACCGACCCGCCCCATCCGACCCGCCCCATCCGACCCGTCCCATCCGATCCGTCCCATCCGAAGCCGAGGCAGTCGAGGACTCGCTCATGCATCACGTACGCATACGCGCTGCGTACGAGCGTACGCCCCGCGTACCGAGGCTTCTCAGACCCCCTATAAATAGAATGCGAGGGTTTCCGGAAAAATTGCTCATTTCTCTCCTTTCTCTCACGATCTTGCCTCGATTTCCATGCCCGTTCAAACCCGAAGCTCTGTTCTTTTTGCTCAAGTCCTGAGGGTCGATTTTACTCCTGAGATTCCCGAGAATCCCGAGAAAAATCCGTTTCCCAAGACGAAACTCTGCCCGGTTTTCCATCTCGCTATCTTCAAACTTTCAAGTGAGTTCATACCCCTTTAATCAACCTTTGAAATGATTTTAAATGTTTTAAATACTTATGGGGGGGGAATACAAGTTAAATACTTATAGTTATTGCTTCAATCACATGTGATTGCATTAATCACATGTGATTAATAACTAGGGAAACTAGTGATTTTATCACTGTTCAAACTGTCTATCAAACTGTTTTACCTCAAAATGTTTTACAAACCCTTTTACTTTTCAAACTTATTTACAACTGTGATTCAAACAAATTTTCCTTATACTTAAACTGTTTTATCAAACCTATGCCTTCAAATTATTTTATAGATTGACATCAAGTCGATCTTTTCTTAAAATAATACTTATGTTTCAAATGTCTTATAAAAACTTATTTATGCTTTTATATTATAAATTGCATGCCCATATATGTATAGATGTATAAATAATGTTTAAAGGGCTTAGGAAGGCCATCCGCCCTATTTCCTTTTTCTCGATTTGGATGTGGTCTGGTGGGATTTCGGGTGACCATCCGAAGGTCGTTTCAATATTAATTATATATCAAATATACATATATAGACATAAAAGTACTTCCATATTCATACGTGCTAGACACACCATTAGTAAGTTACCATCGGGGTAACACAGGATCATACTATTACAACTGCTAGATCAATGAGTCAGTTCATTCATGAGTCCATATACAACTATACTGGGAAGAGAACATATACAACTATACTATGAGAACATATACAACTATACTAGGAAGAGAACATATACAACTATACTAGAACGAGAAACATTACCCTTACATTAATACGTTAACAATTGTGATCCACTGTATCGGAGCATGCCTTAAATGTCATGGCCCGAGTTGTAGCCAGAATTCTCTTGGAGGGAGAGCGTGAGTTTGCGTATAGATCTATACTGGATTGACTATCCTACACCTTGCTGCTAGCTACAGCCGGACCTGCAGGTCTGCGGGTGCCAAACGTCATTCCGTTATTACGACCATTCGTATGTCGTTGTTACCAGTCGATAGCATGGTGCAATTATCACATTTTACCTTAATATAAATCCGGTTTAAGGTAGTTAGTACAACAGTAGTTACTATTAAACTAAGCTACAGTACTACAATGATTTACCCATTACATATTTTTAGTGATAACCTCACTTGAACTTTAATGTACAAACTATATTTTGTTAAAAGATAGTTGCACTTGGGAAATTACACACTTTTACAACAAACGAACATACAAAACAGTTAAGCCTTGGTAGAAGGCTACTTTAATAGAAAATATAGGTTTTTCTGAGAGATTCAAACTTTTACAAACACTTACATATATTTTACAAACTTATACTTGAGACACGTTCAAACATTTTTGATAACAAACACCGGCACTAAAATACTTATGAACTCACCAGCTTAATGCTGATAAACTCTTTCAAAATAACTTGTATTCTCAGGTCATCAGTAGATAGGTACCGATGCCAGCTTTTGAGAAGATGGAGCGCATTCAAGACTCATCATATTATTATTTTGATTTACCTTATATTTTTGGTGTCTAAAACTGTACAGAACACGCTTGTATTAAAATTATATATTTAATGCAATGGATGATGTTGTTTGCTTATTTACATTTACTGTGTTGTGATACTTTACATGACGTCCTCCGCCCCAGAACGTTTCCGCCGTTCTTGGTTTTGGGGTGTGACAGTTAACCACACACGCTCCACCGAACTATGACAAACATTGAGTCACCCTTCGCTACCTTTGCTAAGAACCATTTAGTGTGCCGGTTAGCCACACACGCTCCACTAACATCTTCGCAAGGGCACAAAGTGTAATTTCATGGAATTGCATCAATTCACTTTTGCCTAAAGTAACTAAGATTGGGAATTTGTAAAAGCATTTAGTTACTTTTGTACTTCATTATACTTATAATGGAAGGTTTATGTCCTATCCTACCCATTCGGCTAACGACCCTCCACTAGTCAAGAGTGCGGTGGGGAAGAGTGGATACCCATTTGATCGCCATTTTATAGGCAAATTCCTTAAACACCCCTTATAGACCAGCTTCGTGAATGAGGCCTACTAACGGTAAGACTGAATTTTTACTCATACATATATATAATGTTAGACTTTTAATGTTATATATAGTATAGGGTGTATTTTACACTTTTAAAATACTATATGGTCAAATTTAATAATTATACTTTTAATTTAATTAAATTGTAAACCAAAACTTTATGGATTTATTAAATCTCTTTTAATTATACACTCTAATTAATTAATAAAACCATAAGGGTGAGAATTGAACTTTTCAAAACAATACTAGGGTTTTAGAATTTAACATTTCTAAATTAAACTTTTAATCAACTTTTAAATTCCAAAACTTGAGGGCAAGTTTGAAATTTTTCAAAACACAAAGGATCAAATAGCAAATAACTTAAATTAAACAATTAATTTAATGATTATCTAAATTTGACCTAAATCAATTTCTTGCAAGATAAGTTACCCAATTAATACAAATAATCAAACTTTAATCATATAAGGAAGTTATTATCTAATCAATTGGTAATTATATTTTGTTTAATCAAGGATATACTCAAAAATATGTTTAAAATCGGATTTTGATAACCTAAAACAGATAAGGCAAGTATCCATGAGAAAAACAGCAAGAAATCCTGAAACTGCCTCCTTCTAACGCTTGAACTCGCCGAGTTCCTCTATGGACTCGCCGAGTTGGAGCTACTCGCCGAATCCACATTGGAACTCGTCGAGTTCATCAGACAGGGGGGCAAAAATCGATTTTTGAAGCTTGAACAAATAACCAACGCATCAATACAATAGAAACCAATCAAGGCTCTGATACCACTGATGGGTTTTAGCCAAAAGAACATCCTATGTGCTTATGCAAACCCTAATGCTTGGATCTAGGTTTCTCTATTGTACATGCAATTCATCCAAGACTCTAAACCCTAGATCTAGCATACAATTAATCATATTAACATGTGAACGGGTTTTTAGATCTTACCTTGATTGTTATGTAGCAATAACAATCTCAAATCCTCCTTGTAATGACTTTAGAAAGCTTAGAGTCACAAATGTCACTCTTCTAATGGTTCACAAACACCAAGAGCAAGAGGATGAAAAATAAGGAGAGAGGAGGCTGCCCAAAATGTGTGGAAACCCTAAGGAATAAGTTCACCACGTTTTTGGGGCTTAAGGGTCCTTTAAATAGTGAGGCTATTAGGGTTATCTAACAAGGAAACCCTAATTTGGATGCTTAGACCCTAAGCAACCCATGGACTCCCTTCATAGAGGCCTTGGACGATTTCTAATGGGTTTCCCCATAGAATTCGTCCACCCCTCTAATATGGAGTCTATTAGCCCAATATTCAACTATCACACAATTGACAGTTCTAGTCCCTTAAGTTTAATTAATGTCTTTTAGCCACAAACTTAATTCTTATTAATTTTTGACTAATATTAATTAAACAATATGATTTCTCCTTTAATATATTATTCTCATAATATACTAATAAATCATAATTAATCCTTTCTCTCCATAATTCATCCTATCAAGTTGCTTTGATGAAGGCAACCAAAAAGGACCATGCACCATCGGGTCAAGTACATACCAAAATAGTTATGGACTTAGACACTAATCCAACATAGCCATGATTACATAGAACGCATACAAAAAAGCATGACTCCTTACACCAACTACAAAAAAGGTACTTCTACTGTCTCCGAATATGATCGCAAATTTAAAGCAATATGTGATCAATTGGCTGGCACTGGACAACCCGTTGATGAACTTGACAAAGCTCATTGGTTTCTATGTTGACTTGGTTCTGGTTATGAATCCTTCTCCACCACCCATCATTCTATCAAGTCGTCTCCTCCCTTTCGTAACCTATTATCACAAGCTGAGAGTCATGAGTTGTTCTTCAACTTCATACATCACAACTCAACCCAACCTCCAATCACTTTTCAATCTCATCACTAACGTTCCAATCAATGTACTTCTCGTGTAGGTAACTCCATCCCTGGTACTTAGTCTGCTAGTCGTAGGAGGGGAAATTTCATTGTAGGATGGGGACAGGGCAGACGTCCTCCTCACTGTCAATTGTGTCGCACGAATAGGCATTATGCCTCTTCTTGCCCTGACTTATCCAAGTTTTCCAAAGGTGACACTTCTATCGATGCAAATCTATCTCAAGCTTTCCAAAACCAATGCAAATTAACCCACTCTCGATCGGATTGGTATGTCGACTTTGGTACATCGGCTCACATGACAAACCCATCAAGTCACCTTGATCACTCTACTCCTTATTCTGGAAAAGAACAAGTCATGTTTCAGAATCGTAATGTTCTAAACATCTCTTGCATTGGTAACTCTACTATATCCGAAAATCTTAACCTCTTCGATGTTCTTGTGGTTCCCCACATTACTAAGAACCTCCTCTCTATTATCAAATTGACAAATGACTCACATGTTGACATCTTGTTTTCTAACACATGTTTTGTCATTCAGAATCGCAGCACCAAGGAAACAATAACAAAAGGCAAATGTGAGGATTATCTTTATGTGCTTGAGCAAGGAACCAAGGCTTTTGTTGCAGCTTTAAAAAATAACCAAAATATTGCATCTTTTGAAATTTGGCATAATAGATTAGGACATATAGCTTTTGACACTATTTATTTATTACATAAAGTTGGTTCTTTGTCAATTACATCTATTTTACCCAAGCTTGGCTTATGCACTTTGTGCCAACTCTCCAAAAGCTCATGTTTACCTTTTAGTGACAACTTGAAACATGCTAAACATGTTCTAGACCTCATACATTATGACTCATGGGGTCCATCACCTGTAGAATCCACAGAAGGATTTCTCTACTATGCTAGTTTTGTAGATGACTACACACGGTTTACTTGGTTTTATCCACTTAAGAAAAAGTCAGATTTTGCAACAACTTTATAAACTTTCATGACTTTTTCTCAAACTTAGTTTAATTTCAAAATTAAAGAATTTCAAAGTGATGGGGGCATTGAGTTTCTCAATCACCGTGTTAGTCAACTATTCAATACAAATAACACTCATCATTGGGTCTCTTGTCCATATACACCTCATCAAAACGCAAGTGTTGAACGCAAACATAGACACATCACAAAAACCGGTCTAGCTATGTTATTTAATTCTCATGCACTAGCATCTCTTTAGGTACACTCGTTCAGTTCTGCTATCCACATCACCAATCGGCTACCTACAAAGGTTCTTACCCATAAACTTCCATTTGAAATGCTCTTTCACACAATGCCTAACTATGATGTTTTTTGGGTCTTCGGATGTCGTGTTGCTATTCTGTTGTATGCATTTTATATATACTCAATCATAATACAAATCATATTCAAGGCAAATACATCTCACAATCCTCCTTATATTTAATATTTTATATGTTTATATTTTCTATTACTTATCCTATTTGACCAAATATACAAAAAGATTTGAATGTATTTTAAAAAATATATATCATAAAGAAATAAATGTCTAAATTTTCAAAATGATATAAATATCAAAGATAAAAAAAAACATTATCATAACCTATTAGTTAATCATTTTCTTATTAAAATATTAATACCAACTTACGTTATTTTTTTATATAATGATGTAGACTTAAAATTGAAAATCATATGAGAGTAATTATATAACATATGTGAAAGATAAAGATGTATTGTTAACTTTTTAAAAGAATTTTAAAATATTAACCATCAAGGTGGGTTTATGTTGATCTTCAAAGAATTTAGAAAGAGAAAGAAAAAGATATTCAAACTTTTCATTCTTACTTATTGATTAACTCAACAAATACAAACCATCTGAATATAAACTTCTTAACAAGAAAGCTAAATGAACAAAATTGTAACTAACTCTAACTTATTGGTAAGTTAAGTTACATAAAAGCCTTTTTAATAGAAGAGACAACAATGACCTTTTGATTCATTCAAGCTAACACCTCCCCCCCCCCCCCCCCCTCTCTAAGTCGGAGAATATGGAAGTATACCAATTTTGGAAGTAGTTTGATGGTGATGAGGATAGGTTAGAAACTTGGTAAGCACATCAGCTAGTTGTTGTTGAGTGTTCACATGAGACAAAGAAATTAGGCATGCTTGAAGTTTCTCTCGAACATAATGACAATCTAATTCAATGTGATTTGTACGTACGTGCTAGTTTTTGTTGAGTGTTCACATGAGACAAAGAAATGAGGCATGCTTGAAGTTTCTCTCGAACATAATGACAATCTAATTTAATGTGCTTTGTGCGTTCGTGAAACACGATATTAGTGGCTTTATATATGGTTGCTAAATTGTCACACTTTAGTGAAATGGAAGTAAGATCAATAACTTTGTAACTCCATAAACAATTGATTAATCATTACTCCATGCAAGTTCAACATATACACGCCTCATAAATCAATATTTTGCCTCTATGAAAGAAAGGGAAACAATCACTTATTTCATAGACTTCCATGAGATAGGGCTACCACCAAAGATAACAAAGAAGCTATTAACACATTGACGTGTCAAAGGGCATGCATCCCAATTTGAATCACAATAAGCCTCAATGTTGTACTCTGGTTTATTGTTGAAGAAAATGCCTTGATAAATTATGCCTTTAAGATACTTCAAAATATGTAAAGCAACATTATAATGAGGTTGGCATGGAGTTTGATTGAATTAACTAAGATATTGCATAAAGTAATATCAAGTTGTGTATGTAGAAGAAAGTTGAGTTTATCAATCAACTAATGATATAAAATGGGATCAGATAACGAGTTTTCCATAATAGAAGTAAGTTTTAACTTGTATGGAAGTGGCATTTTGAATGAAGCAACCTCTTCATGTAAATTGCCATGTAAAAATGTGTTGTTCACATCAAATTGATGAATATCCCACGCTTGACAGCAAGCGAAACCATGAAACAAACTGTATTGAATTTGATCACGGGAGAAAACTTTTCATGATAATCTATTCCCTCCTTCTGTGTAAAGCCTTTTTCCACTAGACGTGCTTTTTGGCTTTCTATTGTACCATCAACATAGTATTTAATTTTGTATACCCATCGAAAAGTGATTGGTCTTTTTCCTTTTGTAAGTGGGATAACATCCTAGGTGTTGGCATTAGTCAAAGTAGTAAACTGTTTTTGCATAGCATCTTCCCAAGCTGGAATGCCTTTGGCCTCATTATAAAATGTGGGTTCTTGTTGTATAGTTTTGAGTATGAAAAATGAATTCAGTGATAGGAATGGGATAATGAGATAAAGAATCAGTGATATAAAGGTTTGTAATGGTATGATGACATGTAAAAGGTTCTTCTTCTAAAATTACATTCATAATCATGTAATTGAGAAGGAGGTTGACGAACACAAGAAGTTTGTCGTAAGGGAATGTTATTTGATGGAGTTGAAGGTAATGTAGAATGTGTGGAAGATACAAGTATAAGATGGAATAGAGGATGAAACATGTACTTGATCATAAAACTCAATGGACACATTTGGAATAAAAGAAGGCATGGATGAAGACTGTTTGCATCTTAAGTGAAGGCAAAAGGAAGAGTTTTTCAAAAAAAAAATTAACATCTCGAGAGATAAATATGTCCTTGGTCACCAAATTCAAGAGCTTGTAATCCTTTTTCCCGAATGGATATCCAATAAAAATGCACGGATGAGCTCAAGGCATGAATTTGTTTCGCTTGGTGATTGTTGAAGATACATAACATAAGAAATCAAATGCTCTCAACTGGTGTAATGGTTGTTTTTCATGATAAAGAACATCACAAGGAAAACATTGATGTAAAATTGTGGTAGACATACTATAGATGAGACGAACAGATGTTTTGACACATTCACTCCAATAAGTTGCACCAATAACAGATAACATAGCAGAGCTCTAGCTATGTTAGGTCATAAACTGTGGTTTATACTTTGCTTTTCATAAGCCTTTAGAGTTTTTAGTCTAGAGCCGAAATCCCCTTGAGTTCCTTGTAATTGGACCGAAATCGTGTGTGATTTTGGTTAGGCTTTGTATTGTTTTGTTTAGGTTTTGGGCTTGGGCTTGGTTATTAGGCCTAGATATATATAGGGTTATTTAGGCTTGAAAATGAGTAAGAAAAGAGTGGTGGGTCGTTCTAAGGGGCTACCATATTGCGTAGAACACGTTTTGGAGAGAACTAAGAGAGAACAGTGTGTAATCAACATCTTATGTACCCGACTATTGAATGATAATAGTGTGCATTGAAGATTAATCTTTTGTTCTTATTTCATCTTACATCTTGCTTCATTCACTTAATTGGGATCTCGCACCATAAAGTGAATCCGATTGATACATCATAGCAATTTGGGGACTTACAAGTGGTATCAGAGCTTAGATCGGTATTAATCGGGTTATTGCAAACGGTTTTTCTTGGAGTTTCTTGGTGTTTTTTTATTTATATTTTTATGAATTTTTGACCATTGGTCTTCGTGTTCTTCATATTTTTGAAGTTTTGATCGATTTTGATTTTAAAAAATAAAATTTTTCGTGTTTTTGGCAAGTTTTAGATGATTTTTGGTCAAAATTTGCGAAATATAAGCAAAACCCTCGGTCTCGGTCAAACACTAGGCGGCCAGCAGCGTATTTCGGATGTTCTCGGTAAGCCTCGCACGTTCTCGGACGCGGCTTCAGTTTACGGCTCGCGTTTTCGGACAGCAGCAGAGGTTCTCGGTCCGATCTCGGCCAGCAGCGAGCATATAACAATTCTTGCGTGGTGCAAGGATCGAACCGAGGTCAGTTGGGAACACAACCAACGTGCTTACCAGTCCATCTAGGAAGGCTGATGTTATATTTCTTCCAGTTTTAATTCATAAAGCCTCGCTGCTTTGACCTTAATTTCGCAAATTTGACAAATTTTGCCCAAAATTAAATTTTCCAAATTTTAAAGTTTCATTTTCAACCAAAAACTTTGGTTTTTAATTTTTGACTATTATTTTTGACTTTTGACCTTAAAATTTTGACTTTGACTTTCATGTTTGACCTTTGACTTTAAACTTTGATTTTCTCGTTTAACCTTCAAATTTTTATTTTTAGCTTTTCGGTTTGATTTCTAAGTTTGACTTTTTGAACTTGACTTTTAAGGTTGAGTTTCTCGATTTTTAAGTCAAAGGGCAATTTAAAAAAAAAACAATGAGTTCGTCAAACATCCCACTCAATGAAGTTTCATGTACTCAATCTTGTGAAGCTACTATTAAATTTTTCCGAGATCAAATTGATTTATTAAAAAGAGAAAATGAGGACCTTAAATACGAAGGCTATACACTTAGGGAAGGTCAAAAACTCTTAAAAGAACAACTAGAGGCCAAAACCAAGGACTTCTGAAAACTTCAAGAAGAATATAGTAATAAATGTGAAAATTACAACTATGTTAAAAGGGAAATGGCCAAATTAACTGTCGAACTTGATGCATTGAAAGCTAAATATAATGATGTTGGATTTAACTTTAAGAAATTTGATGTGTCAAGTGAGGTAGTTGCATCTATGATCGAAAAACAACTAAAATTTAAAGACAATCAAAATAAGGGTCTAGTGTATAATAGTGTTCCACCTCCCTTTAATGACAACTATAACCCACCCCTTGAGACCGATGAGGAAGAAATTCATGCTCAATATGGCCAAACCCATGTGTCAGCTTCAGTTAAGACTGAACAATCCGGGCCAACTGAGGGTGTTGAGATGAAAGACTCTAATGATTCTTCTTCTTGTGCAGGTAAAGTAGTGGAAGATGAGAACAAGGAAAGCACTATTGAACAAACCAATGACTCCTTGAACTATGAATTTGTTGCTTCTAACACAGTTTCTTCTAACAAACCTGTTGTTGAAAAATACAAGCCACCAATTCAAGCTAAACAGAGTGCCTGTTGCAAGTGTGCTTATGGGAATAATCAGAGAAAAGGCAAGGGCACGCCACCAGGGGTAGGAAGAAACAACTCCTACGTGAAGAAACAGACATGTTTTCACTGTGGAACACCTGGACACATTGCCAGAAATTGTCCAAATCGCGCATGTGTTCCCTACTATGCACAAGGATGGAAAAATGCGCCAAGAGGGAGATTCTCCAAAGGAAATCATTCGAAGTCACATTCACGCAATGGTGATTGGAACGAGCAGAAGGGCAAGATTCCAACTCACAAGACCAAGAATCCAACTCCCAAGAACAAGATTGGAATGTCGGCCAAGAAGTCCAATCCAAGAGATGCTCTAATGAAACCAAAATCAGTTAGATCAAAGTCATCTCGAAGATCGACTTCAAGTTCAAAATCAAGTGTTGAGCCACCCAACTGATCGAACAAGAAATGGGTTAAACCCAACTACAGATGGGTTCTGAAGGTTCACTCTCCCAAATCTTCTAATGACTCTAATATTTCTTCATCTTATGTTTGTAATAAACAGGATATGTCATGGGAGAGAGTATCATACGTTGATGACAAAGGTCAACCCAGTTTCAAAATGGACTAGGTTCCAAAGACGAACTGATCTCGCACTCTGTGCTGGAGCAACTATGGAGGAATATCATCAGACTTCGGTTTGTTGATAGTGGTTGTTCCAAGCACATGGTAGTGGACATCTCTCAACTGTACAATATTCAGAACTTTGTTTGAGAGTATGTGTCTTTTGTGGGAAAGGAAGAAAAGGAGAGGATCACAAATGGGGTTTGTGCTTAATGATGTGAAGAATTTTTGGATCTGTTCCGAGATTGAAACACAACAAGAGGGAAGCTATTGCTCCTTTTTTTTGCTACTTGCGTCTTCAATTGCTGACTTTCGGTTTGAATTCTTCTCGATACTCCTGAGTTTTTCTTAAAATAATTCGTTTCAAAGACAATTTTCCTTTAATTTTGCGCATTTATTTTATTTCTTCCTTGTGCTCAATTTAGGGGGAAGAAATCAAAATACAAAAAAAAAATAGAAAAATCAAAAAATTAAAAAAAAAAATTACATTTTGTATTTTACTTTTGTTTTTGGTTAAATTTGTTCATATTTTCTTATATGCACAAATTTAGGGCGAGAATTAAAAATATATATATAAAAAATTTCAAAAATACAAAAATATTTTCATTTATGTTTTCATTTCTTTTTCAGAAAAATCAAAAATCCAAAAAATAGTGTTTTTGAGCGTATTTTACTTTTATTTTGATTTCTTAGTGTTCTAAGTTTACTTTTATTTTTTATGATTACCTCAAAAAAATTTCATTTGTCTTGAAAAGTGAATTCAAGAGAAGATGAGACTCAAGGACTATGTATCGAAATATTCTGAGCAAGGAGAAGAAACCTGAAAGTGGAAAGGAATTGACGGTCATAACACTTCACACTACTTTCACAAGGAATTGACGGATGTTTCATATGCAGGTGATAGACTCTACCATATTGAGATATATATCAGTCTTAATAGGAGTCTTCGCATCAAATGTTAATGATCAAAGGTTATTTTCACCATGACCAATGTGAAACACCCAACCCTTCTTCACCCATATCTAAATTTTTCTCCATCAAATCATTTCCACGTACCGATACCCCTTGAGGTTCGAGTACAAAACAACTCGGCTGACGGTCGCCAAAAAGTATGTGTTTATGATCTTAGATGTCGTTGTCACCATGACTCTAAGTGAAACCCAAAATTCAAAACCATTTAATTATGAATTGACGGTGAACATTTTTAATGTTCTAGATTTCACCCATGAATTGACAAATAATGACTCATACCTGGTGTGACATTGTACAAAATGCCAGTCAGGCAGTTTTTGTTAAGAACTGTCACATCTAAGGAATTGAAAGTTTGAAATGGTACAAATTGTCAGATTGGTCTTGTCAGCTTTCTTTACCTAAGAACTGTCACGACACCAGGGCGATTCACCCAACAGGGAAACAGGTATTGTTGAACGTCTCGCCAAGGACCAAGTTAACTCGTTAATTTGATAACTGTATTGAGATCTATGATTAAGGATATATAGGGGCTAACCTCAAAACTAGCCACAAGTAGTTCTCCGATACTCAACAAATCGCAGTGCGTTCCTCCGAGTTCACACAGATACTGCGAGAAGTCTCTTTCTGAGCCAAGGATTCATCATTGAACAACTGTGGTGAGAAAGGTCTTTATGATTCTTTCTATGATCCACAGGGACTTTTTAGTCACGATTACTTCTCAAGACACATCGGTGACCATTCAAGAACATTCATTCGAAGGAACTAGAAGTGAAGATCATTTTTCAACATTCAATCTTTCAACCCCAGAAGCAAGGTGAAGCTGACCTGAAGATTATGTGACAAGTTGCATTGAAGCCTCCTCAATCAATTTGCTGCTATCTATGTACCTGCTGAAGTGATCCTGAAGATTCGTTCTCTCTTATATTTTCTCTGAAGATTCTCAAGCTAAAAGCGCCATTTTTCAAGAATCTCTACATGAAGCCTCCTCACCCAATGTGCTTTCAAAGTCATATCTTAAAGGAAGTCCAACTACTAAAGATGAAGTTATTCATGAAGATTCATAAGTTCATCTTGAAGTTGTGAAGAATTTAAAGATAAAAGTTGAAGCCAAGAACAAAGCGAAGATTGAAAAGAAAAAGGAAAGCTACAATCCCACGGGGAGTTTGTTAGGTCATAAGAAAAGAAAGCTATAAACCAAGGGGGAGATTGTTAGGTCATAAATTTTGGTTTATACTTTGCTTTTCATAAGCCTTTAGAGTTTTCAGTCTAAGGCCGAAATCCCCTTAAGTTCCTTGTAATTGGACCAAAATCGTGTGTGAGTTTGGTTAGGCTTTGTATTGTTTTGTTTAGGTTTTGGGCTTGGGCTTGGTTATTAGGCCTAGGTATATATATATATATATACATATATATATATATATATATATATATATATATATATATATATATATATATATATATATATATATATATATATATATAGGGTTATTTAGGCTTGAAAATGAGTAAGAAAGAGTGGTAGGACGTTTTAAGGGGCTACCATATTGCCTAGAAAACGTTTTGGAGAGAACTAAGAGACAACAATGTGTAATCAACATCTTATGTACTCGACTATTAAATGATAATAGTGTGCATTGAAGATTAATCTTTTGTTCTTATTTCATCTTACATCTTGCATCATTCACTTGATTGGGATTCCGCACCATCAAGTGAATCCGATTGATACATCATAGCAATTTGGGGACTTACAAGCTATTTCATGGTTGTGCTTATGTTTACGCTCCACTAGGCCATTCTATTGGGGAGTATAAGCTATGGAATGTTGATGTATGATTCATTGAGATGTGAAGAATTTAATGCCTTCATTGCTTGAGACAAGTTCTAAGGTATTGCCGGTCTGTATAGATTTAATAGTAACATCAAATTAAGTTCGTATTAGTGAAATAAAAGCTTTTATCAAGGAAAAAGCATAGCTTGTGTGGCTGATTAAATGAACCAATGTATGTCTGCTATGATCGTCTATAATGATGATAAAATATTTGAAGCCATCATGTGTTGCATGTTTATACGTCCCCAGACATCAATTAGAATCAGGTCAAATGGAACTATAGAATAAGATTCACTGTGAGGAAAAGGTAAACGTTGATGGTTTGCTTTAGAACAAACAATACAAGAATTTAGAGAAAGAAAGAGAGATTTAAACTTTTCATTCTCATGAACCGATTAATTCAACAGATACATACCATTTGATTATAAACTACTTAACAAGAAAGTTAACTGAACAAAACTGTAACTAACTCTATTTGATTTGTAAGTTAAATTACATAAAAACCCTTTTGATAGAAAAGACGATAATGCCTTTTAGATTCATTCAAGCTAACACTTTATAACAAAAGTTTGTTTTTATCAATAAAAATTAATGAAAATGTAATGTAAAAGTATAATTTTTTTTCAAAAGTTAACCATTGGAGAAGCCTGAGTAATACTAAATCAACAACATACCCCAATTTTCAAGATAATAGGATAAGATAGGTAACACTAAATCATTTGATAGTAAATTTCAACGATATATTTATTTTCAATGACATATATATTTATCAAAATTTGAATTTCATGCCTTTTAAGGCTATGTTTAACGTAGTAACTAAAAAACTAACTCTTATATGAAAAACTAACCAATAAAATTTGACATTTGGTAAAAAATAACATAAAATGACATTTAAAAGAATATGGTTTCTATAATTATTTAAAGAGTATATTTAGAAATATTTTAAAAAGCTAGTCTAACTAACTTTTTAAAAACTAACTTATAAGCTACTTTTGAGTTTGTCATACATGACAACCTAAAAAACTCGAAAAATAAATTAGTTGTATCATGTCAAACACTACCTAAGTATTATTTCAATGATATAGTTATTTTCAACGAACATATAGATTTATCAAAATTTGAACTCCATGACTTTAACTTGCCCTGCGAACATTAACCGAGTTAAGCCATACAACGAATCACTTCACCAAGATGATAAGAATGTTTATGAAAAAAAAAATTAGGAAATTCAAACCTCATGAAATAATGATATACAAGAAATGAAAAATAAAATTTGGTACTTAGTGTGTAAATGATATACTTTATAGGAATACAAATAAATAAATAAATAAATAAGGAAAATATAATAGAAGAATTCTTCAAAAAAAGAGATACAAAGCGCCACCATACATGAACTCTATCTATCAACTATAATTTACTATGCATTTCTCTCCCTTTATCTTAAAAAAAAAACATTCTAAGAAAGAACATTTAATAACACTTGGTTGCAAAACAACAATGAATACCTTGAATTAGAAGGATTAGCAAAAGCAGAAACCAAAATAATACACTTCACACTCCACCATCCTTCTACATTCACTCCTCTTATCTACAATAAAACAGAAAAATAAATCTTTTAAATCATGCCTACAGTATAAAACATAACATAACAGGTCGTACTGCATTTGAAACTAACTTTGAAACTAGACAGACTTTTTAGGGCTATTTTCAACGATGAGGATAAGAACAGTAATCAAGTCTTTTACAATTTTTGTCTCGTTGTCAGTGTCAGTCCAATTAAATTTAGTACAACCACTGACATCAGTCTTAGTCCCAGTTCAAGACAAGCAATCTCAATCTATGAATGCTTACCTAGTGCTAGGGTTACCAAGGGTGAGCTCAAGATCATCAGAAACACATTCTTCATGAATCCTCTCACCTTCCCATGGTTTCACTAAACCTTTCATATTACTCCCAAAAGCAAACTCAGCCGAAATCACATCCGACATAGGAACATCCGCATTTTGGTCAAACCCTGCAATGACAGCTGGCGAGCACGTACCGCTTTGCCCCGGGGTCCACATCCGGGACCCGGTACCCGAAAGCAACCCAAATGGGTTCGATGCCACAAGACTAAAAGTGGGTGAGGATGGCCCGTCTTGCGGGGTCTGGACCCCCGAGAGCCACCCTGACCCGGTCGGTGTTTGCCGCCCGGGGCTTTGAGGGGTGGAACAAGGTAAAAAAGGGTAATGCTGCCCGGCCTGCCCGGGGATGTCGGTCATTCTAGGTGTTCGGCAGGTGGGTGAGCTTAATGGAGGTGTGACTGGAGCACTTATGGAACCTGAGCCACCAGGGAAGTAGAGATGGTGGGGGAAATTTGATGAAGGTGAAGAACCTGATGAGAGGTTTTTTAGCCATGGGATAAGAGAATTAGGGTCGGGATTACTGTTTGTATACAGGGATGAGACTGAGCTAGGAAAAGATGATGAATTAGGGTTTAGATTGTAGGAAGGATTTGGACTTGGACTTGGTTGGTATGATGATGAACATGGACTGGCGGATGTTGATCCTGATCCACCGTTAGCCTCCACTCTCGCCGCCGGTTTACAACCCTACACAAATACACAAATTAGTAAGATCAACATGAACAAGAAGAAGAAGAAGAAGAAGATGAAACAATGGCTATGATAATATGATTGGGATTTGGGAGAAATGTAAGGGTTACTTTTTCAGGGGAGAAAAAAATATAGAAAGAATCTTTCGTGTTGCGTGAAAGTAAGCTATCGTACGCTTGGGGAGAACACGATTGATTATTTTACGAGAAAAAAAGTAAGTTAGCCTCCATGGTTGACGATGTTAGAGAGAGAAAACACACTGAAAGAGATGTAAGAACAGGTCAGCTGAGACTGAGTGGTACTCCATCGTGATAGCATGCGCCATATGCACGGGAAGCACGTTACCTTGTCTCCGATAACGACAAACGTCCAGATCCATAAACGAACTTGTGACCTAAAACTAGTCAAATTTCATTATCACTGTTGCTTTTAATAACGGATAGCTGCACGATTCAGCTTGATTGAGTAATTGATTCCGAATTTGGACACAATTCATCACCAGTATTATAAATCGGAATTCGGATTTCACGTTTAGTACTAGATCGATAATCGGATTGACTAAAAAGCTAAAAGTTATTAAAGGAAACAATTAGATCTAAAAACCATCGGTAAATCCTAAATCAAGGAGTTTGCAGAATTTACAAGGTGCAGATTCTGTAAATCGATCACAAACGCTATAATTCTATGGAAACGAACAATGATTGCTATTTCAAAATAGATTGGAAATTATTAGGATGTGGATTTGAGATTACCTTACGATAAGTGGTGCCATCTTCTTCGACAATCCAACCAGCTTCATTACAAAGGGCTTTCAAAACCTCGTTGTTGTCACAGTGCTTAGGCAGCTTGTAGTTTCCATAAACTCTGAGTCCGGCAAATATTTTAGCGGCGATGGCACGCCGCCGTCTTTCTCTACGTTTGTTGTTCTCTCTCTCCTTCCAAGTCGGCAACCTTGTTCCCGACGTCATATATCTTATATAACAAACAATAATCCTTCTCCGGCTAACAGAAGATCGCAGATTTAGTAGGATGACCGGAAAAGGAGAAGTCGCCGGCAGCCGGCGATAGGGAAGTGGTGGTGGAAGTGTGTTGTGTTGGGTTGTGAGTGGGGAGAGAAAAGCGGAGACTTTAAAATGGATTTTCTGATGAAAATGTTGAATAGATTACGGGAAAGACAGTGGTGGGATTAAATAGGAATTCCTAAACATGCGGGTGGCGCACGTGTTTAGTCTTTTTAAAGCGAGGGGTGGATGCGTGTGAAGGAGTTGCGCAACATTAATTATGGTTAAATACACATTTTTTTTTTTACCAATCGTTTTATTTATGTTACAAGATGATCTTGAGAATGATTTTTTTTTTTATTTTTGTTAAGGATAATAACTTAAAATGGTTTCGATTTTTATATATTTGGTTACTGAGTTTTTTTCGTTTATATTTACCCTTTCAACTTGTTAAACTATACACATTCAATCCTTATGATCGGTTACTCCAGGTTAACCGGGAAAAATGACTTAATAGAGTAATATATTTCTCATTTTGTACACGTTTAGTCCTTAATATTTTCGTACACATTTATTCCTTAAATTTTTTTTGTTTCAAAATAAGTCTCTTTTGTTTTTGTACTCATTTAGTACTTATGAATATTTATTTAGGTTGTTGATGCTTATGTCCATCGCGATCTCGATTGCTTGGTTGTGTAGATCTCGTGATTTGGCTTAGATCGTGTGTTCTGAACGTCGTAATTTCTTCATACGATATCAGATTTTAACAATATTTATATCCACGTGTTCGTTTTTTTAATCTACTACAACTTTTGTTAAGATTACTTTCGTTAAAATGTAATACATTTTTACTTAATTTTATAAAAAAAAACATCCATACAAACATTCATAAAAAAACGTATGGATATAAAGATCGTAAGTATAAATATATTATCTTTTACCAGGAGTAATCTAGACGAATGTTGTAGCAGACTAAAATACAAACGTATGGATATAAATATCGTTAAATTTTGAGATCATATGAAGAAGTTATGACGTTTAGAATACATGACCTAAGCAACTAAGTAGTCGAGATCGTGATGGACATATGCATCAAAAGCCTCAAACACCTATTAATGATTGTCTCACGTAAAATATGTTGTGAGAAAAAACTAAAAAAAAATTATTTATAAGTACCGAATGAATACACAAACAAAAATCACTTATTTTGCATCAAAAAATATATATATTAAGGACTAAATGTGTATATAAATATTAAGGACTAAATGTGTGTAAAGTGAAAAATATATTACCCAATTAAGTCATTTTTACCGACTAACCTGAAGTAGCCGGTTATAAGGATTGAATGTGTGCAGTTTAACAAGTTGAAGAGTAAATGTGGACGAAAAAAAAAATTTGTGATCAAATATATATATATATATATATATATATATATATATATATATATATATATATATATATATATATATATATATATATATATATATATATATATATATATATATATATATCAAAAAAATTTATCTCTTTTTGTTACATACATAGTTTTAGTCTTCTACACGGATATAAAAGATTTTTGTACACATATTATTTTTTTATATTTTTATTAAATTTATACATTTATCTCTATATTATTTTCTAGTCTTACCTGCATACACTAAGTCTCAATATGCACACTAAAAGTCTCAATAGTTCTCCAAACTACTACCCCACTTATACACGTCTCAATATGCATACACTAAGTCTCAATAGTTCTCCAAACTACTACCCCCACTTATAGCGCGGAACACAAGCATAAATATTAAGGGGTCCAACATAGTTATACACATATACAATAAATATTACTTTTGCATTAGACGATATGTTTGGACATTTTGTGTATAAGGCTTTTATTTATGTATAATACTTGTAAATCATATAGTATAAAATAATGACAAAATTGCAAGAAATGTCTCTATGGTTAGGTGGAAATTGTCATTTTGGGTCAAAAACGTTTGGACTAACACTCATGGTCTAAAGGTTTTTATTTTCTTGCCACTTTGGTCCAATTTACTTTAAATTTTATTGTAATGACAATTTTGCCCTTGGTTTTTGTTTTTTTAGTTTTTTTATTTAGTAAAATTATAATTAAAATTAAAAAAAAATACAAATCTCATCTTTCATCTCTCTTTCTCTCTCTTTGACTTTTTTTTCTCTCTCACTCCTTCTTTCTCTTTCTCTTTCTCTTTCTTTTTCTATCTTCTTCTTCCTCATTTATCAAATCAGGAAAGAAAACCCAAATTTTTTGCTACAGATTATACGCACAAGGAGACCCCCAAAAAACCAGGCTCTTCAATTTTTTTTGCCCAGCTTCAAAAAAATCACATTTCTGTTCTTCAAGGTCAGACACACAGTCATACACATACACTCAACCTTTGAATCTCGAGCTTCATTTCAATTTTTTTTATCCCCATCTCTCTATTTCTCTTCAGCACGTGTTTCTCCCTAGCCCTAGATCAATTTTCCCTCTTCCTTGATATTGTAATCACATGTGAGTGGTGCTCCCTCATTTTCAGTTCCAACTCACTAACACGTATTCATGTGTATGTACTTCCAAGTGACAATTCAAGAACCAAAAACTTGGATTATCTACTTGAAATTGAATAAAAACCCAACCACCAATCGTATTCTTTCAAGAGGTTCAATAAGGTTAAACTTCTTCTTATCTATCTTTGATGACTACAATACCGATTGAAATTCTGGTTTCTGAGTGGCTCTCACTTCCAAAGTTCTCCAACTCAATGGCTTAAACAAACAAAGGATTCACTACAGCTTCATCTCTATTACATGAATATTGATTTGTCACCTAAAAACAAAACAATTGGTGTGTATGTGTGTGTTTCATCAGAAACCACGACCTCCCCAAGCACCTAAACTACAATGTTGCCCTTGTGATTGTCCTCGTCTCCCTTTCTTCTTCTTCTTTCTCTTATCCCTTCCCCTTTCTCTTTTATTTTCAAAAAACCTAGATTTTGGGAACAAATATGTAGCTTAATCAGGAAGTGAAGAGAGAAGGATTGTTGGTTATGATTGGAGAAATGGAACGAAAACACAAAAAAGAGGATAAGAGAATGATTGTTGTAGTTAGATGAATGATTTTAGAAGTGCAAAGATGCACCCATGTCTTAGCCTTTCACGATTCCTTGAACAAGGAGAGAGTGATTCAAGGTTGTTACGTGACTTCTTTCTGTTGAGGATCAATCCTTAGGCTCTAAAAGGTATAAAGTCCATACCTTTCCATTCTATAGGTTGCTTATGATGTCATTTAGTTCCTTTTGGCTTTTAGAAATGAATCCTTGGAGTTTGAAGCAACTCCAGGACATTGGATAAGATTTATTCTAGTTCTTGGACCTGTGGTCCCATAAAGTTTGTATCTTGATCATAAATCAACCATGCATGAGTTGTCTAGGTCGTATGGTCCCTTTTGAGTTAGGGTTTTAGATCTGGCTTCTAGAGGTTAGAGAAGGGATAAAGTTGGAAACTTTATCCATGCATGACCTTAATTGATCTAGATTTAAGTTTGGAGTTCTGAAAATAAGGATTAAGAGCTTAATAAATTAAGTTGGTCAGGACATTACTACGATGTGGCATTGTTGTTGCCACAAAGTGGAGGCAAGGGACTTTGTGACTATTTTGACGTTTAGCCAACATGACGTGACCATGGTATTGGCCACGACATGGTGATCTGAATGTTGACTTTTGGTCAAGTTTATCTCAAGGTCAAACTTTAGGGTTCATGTTTTAGATTGAGAATCTACCCTTCTTTTTCTAGGTGGGTGTGATATTGGTTTATTGCGTGTGATGAGTTGTATGGATTTATGCTTTCTTCTATAAGGTTGGTTTTCTCACTATAATTTGTACTGCAATATATGCCATATGTATGTTAGGATGTTGATATGATGTTGTGATATGTTAGACGGTAGATCTCTTACGATTACATGTGTTTGCTAGTTATTATTATTTGCATATGTCGACATATTGTAGTTGGGTTGACGCAGACCTGCTTTGTGTTATAGTCCAAGAGATCCAGACGGTCCAGTTCATACTATAGGCCTAAGGGGAGTTGCCCGAATTGGATGTTGTAGGCTCCCGATGGTGGTCCAGCCTCTTGTTGTGGGCTTATTGTGCATGCATTGTATGTGTATTGTGGTGTGGGGTATTTTAGGGAACTCACTAAGCTTTGGCTTATAATTATGGGTTTAAATGTTTCAGGTACTTCTGAGGGTTGGAGAAAGGTGAAGGAATGACTATGCACTTCATCCATTGGTCATTATGTTTTAAGAGATGTTATGAATTTGATACTTTGATTTTATGTTATGTGGTGAAACGATGATTTTAATGACTTATGGTTTTATGGAAAATGACTTTTATTTCCTTTAAAATGAAAAAAATTACTATGGTTTTTGGAACGTTACATTTGTGTCGATGAATTATCATTCCATATTGTGTTTCAACAAATTCTAACCCCATAAAGACTTTTATTTTACCTAAATCTCAGATTTTGAAATGATCATCATGGAAACCTTTAAGGGCAAAAATCTCATCATCATTATCACCTGTTACAATAACATCATCAACTTATATTGAAATGATGATGATGGAATTATTAACCTTTTAAATGAGAAAAGAGTATTCATTTGATAGACCATTGAAAACCCTTTTGAATTAATGTTAAAGAGAGATTAGCATACCATTGGCATAAAGCCTGCTTCAATCCATACAAAGACTTCTTTAGCTTGCATATAAGAGACAGACCGGATCGATTTAAACTAGGTGACATTTTCCTAGATACTTCCTCATGTAAATTGCCATGTAAAAAGGCGTTATTTACAGCAAATTGATGGATCTTCGACTTGTTTTCTGCAGCTAAAGCAACTAGATTTTGAACTATGTTGAATTTGATGATAGTCGAAAATGTCTCATGATAATCGACACCTTCCTTTTGTATGAATCAATATGTTACTAAACGAGCCTTATAACATTCAATAGATCCATCTGCTATGTATTTCACCTTATATACCCATTTACAATCAATGGGATGCTTTCCATTATTAATTTTAACCACTTCCTATATATTATTGGCATTTAAGGCATCAAATTCCTTCTATATTGCCTCCTCCCATAGTGAATTTCCTTTAGCTTGATGGAAGAAAGTTGGTTTTGTGATCTTTTGACTTTTAATGTTGTTGATTGATGTAACATGATTTGAAGCATGGAAAACAGTATTTGAATAACCGATAAACAAATTTGTAATTATGTAACATCCCAAAATTCATGACCAAAAATTTCACTTTTAACTCATAAATAGCCTTAGCTATTAAAATCATTTCATCAAAACATAAGTCATAGTATCTCAAAACATCATAAACGGTATATCCATATCAAAACATATGTCAAATATATCAGAGTAAACATCCCAGGCTAAAACATCATGGTGTGTGCATTGCAATCATCTCGAGCTCTTCCCTTTACTACCATAAGTACCTAAAACCAAAACCAAAAACTGTAAGCACGATGCTTAGTGAGTCTCCCCAAACCACCACATACCATACACATAATCACATAATCACATAAAAACATATCGTGGGCCCCACCCCTTGATCGGGCTCCGCTCGGCATCAGACAGTGTCCGACATCGGGACCCGCCCGGCATCGAGCAAATCTCAATATACATATAAACATATCAAAAATACACATAGAACAATCACATAACATAAACATATAAACATTCCTCGGGCCCCGCCCGGCATCGGACCGAAATCCAGAAAGCATACAAACATTCCTCGGGCTTCAACCGGCATCGGACCGAAATCCAGAAACATACAAATACAGACACATGCAAGAATCACGAAGACATCAAGCATACAAACATTCCTCGGGCACCGCCCGACAGCTGATCATAATCCGGAAAACATATAAACCTAGATTGGGCACCGCCCAACATCAGAACTTAGTCCAGAATTCATACAGTTATAAATACGGGCCGACATCGGTGTCTTCGACCCGTTCAAACAGGAGGAAAACTAACCTCCAATGTCGGATGCTAGCTGAAACGTCTCTTCCCTGGAATAAGCTCTACTCACTCCCTGAACCAAAACAACCCCTTAGATACCATTTCATACTCATAACCCTTTAGGGTCAACTATGGTCAAAGTCAAAGTCAAGGTCAAATTCAAAGTCAACACTCCCGAGTTGACTCAACTCGTCGAGTTATCCTTTAACTTGCCGAGTTCCCATAAATCTCATAATCGTGCCTTTTCAAATCAACTCGTAGAGTCCTCCCTCAACTCGTCGAGTTCTTCCTTTTAACAGAATCGGGACACTTCAGCCCAACTCGTCAAGTTCCTCTATGAACTCGTCGAGTTTTTCAGTATGTTAACCCTTATTAATGCATTAAGCCCTTAATCTTCAAATTCAAGTCCCATATTCCAGATTTGGGCCGAAAATACATCTAGAAGGGTAAAGTTTCCAACTTTACCTATTAAAACCCACTCTAGAAGAAATAAGCTCTAACCCTAACCCAAAAAGGCCAAGGTCTTGATCCATAAACAACCAAAACTACAAGATAGACCATAAGGTCATAGATCTGGACTCTAGGGACTAAATGATCACGTAAAGTTCCAGCTTTTTCTATATACATGACCATTAGAAGCTCCAAAAGGCCAAAATGATGGTCTAAAGGTTACATGGGACTTCCATGGCCATAAAGTTGGCACCTTTTATGTCAGAAAACCCCTCGAGACCTTAGATCTGAAGTGTTAACCCATTTGGGATGTCCAACTCCCAAGGACCATGATATTTGGACCAAAAGTAAGCAAAATAACCCTAAAAGAAGATCTAAACAACTACAAGGTAAGGCTCAAGCTTTATACCAGCAAAATGTCATGGATGAGGCAAGGGTTCTGGATCTATAAGCTCCTTCTTGTGTCCTCAAGCTTTCCTTCTTCCAATGGCTTCAAGTACACACTAAAAACACTTATAATGGCTCACAATCACTCACAATAGCTTTAGGGTTTCGTATTTTAGGGTTAGGGACTTGGAGACTGGAAATGAGGCTAACACCTTGGGGTTAAGGTGTTTAAATAGGCTGCAAACCCCAGAAATTAGGTTTTCATATCTGCCAGCCTACTCGTCGATTTGAGGCATCCTAACTCGTTGAGTAGGTTACTTAAAATACGCGGCCCTTATGATCTCTACTCGATGAGTTTGAGGCTCCCAACTCGTCAAGTTGCTCTATAAAATAGAATAAATTATAAATTAAATACATACCGGGAACCAGGCGTTACAAATTATGTGAGAACAATCATCAAACTGTTCATCATGATTCATAACATTATAACAAACATAGTCATTTAAACAAGGAGGTGGATTAATTTGTATGGTAGTTTGTCTGAGAACTAGTAGATGATCTAACTGGTGGTGGTGGTGAATGATGAGATAATGAATTAGAATGAACATGTGAATTATGGTGAGGAGATGCATTATGTGAATATGAATTATTGTTGACTTTTTGACTTGTATCTATGTAAATGAAGTTGTCTATTTGAGAATGATCATCAATAATATCTTTTGGAAAATAAACATTTTAGACAATATTACCCTTCACATTTTGAAGAGGAAAAACATGTTCAATAAACTAGACATCTCTAGAAACATATATCTCTTTTTTTTCAAATCAAGTACTTTGTAGCCTTTTTGACCAAAAGGGTAACCTATGAAAACACAAGTCTTGGATATGGGCATAAATTTGTCTCCTTGAACAGGAATAGTAGATACATAGCACAAACAACTAAAAGACTTTAAATCTTTCAAGCACACTTTCTTTTTGAATAAGACATCATAAGGGGCAAAATTTTCATTTAAGACTCTACATGGTATACAATTTATGATACGAGCAGGAGTTATGACACATCCTCCCCAATAATTTTTCACAAGCCTAAATTGAAAATATAATGCTCTTGACACTTCTAATAAATGCTTATGTTTCCTTTTGAGCACCCCATTTTATCAGGGAGTGTAACACATGAGTTCTGATGTAATATTAGAAGAGATTCAGAATAGGCCATGCCTTCATTACTTGAACCAAGCTCAAATGCATTATTTGTACAGATGCATTTGACAGTTGTTTGAAACTGTGTCTGAACATATGTGTAATGTCTGGGTTTTTGGCTAAGCATTATCATAATGATTTAATATTTAGGGTCAATAATTGTAACCTATTTTGAAGTAATGAAGCGGAATTATTTGAGTAATTTGTGATTTATGTGCAACATATGTGCTTATAACGATATAATAAAATAATAATAATAATAAATATGCATCAAAAATAGAATGAAACATTTGAAACAATATCCTTGAAGAAATTTTAAGTGGTTGTGAAAAGGATTCCAGATATATAAAGAACGATGAAATCCGACTTATAACGAAGAAGTTATGACATGTCGAAGTTTTGCGGCAAAATCGACACAACACCGGGAATCGTAAAAAGTGAATTTATAATAAAATAGTTTTTAACCTTAGTAATCTAAACGAAAGTCGTAGTATAAAAAGAACATCCAAATTTCACTTTGTGTGAGGAAGTTATGATTTTTCTAAGATTTAGCATAACAGTGCACAACCTGAAAATTGAATTTTAGATCGGTCGATTTTTAGCCAAAATAATCTAAACTAGAAATGAAGATATCGTTAATAGGAGTTCAACAATAAAAAGACAGTCGAAAACGGAGCTCGTATGCGAAAGATATGGACGAAACTTAGTCCCTACTCTTCCAGCGCAGCGAATTCGATACAGATTTGTAAATCTGAGATAGAATGAGAATTAGCCGGCAGGGTCTAAAAGAAAGTTGTAGTACTCGTAAAGACCAACGCATGGATACAAAGAACGTCGAGAATAGATCTTGTATGTTAAAGATATGGACGAAACATAGTCCCTACTCTTTGAGCGTAATAAATTCGATACAGTTTTGTAAATCTGAGATATAATGAGAACTAGTCGACGGGATCTAAATAAAAGTTGTAGTACTCGAAAATACCAACGTGTGGATATAAACAACGTAGAAAACGGAGCTCGTACGTGGAAGATACGGACGAAACTTAGGGCCTACTCCATGATCAAACCCCTATAAATAAATGATGAATTCTTCATATATTCTTACACCATTCTTGTAAACTCTCTATAGAATCCTTATTTCTTTCTTGTTCAATTTATCCTAGTTTTATGGTGCAATAGAGAAACTCTGAGTCGTCAAAAAGCCGACGAAAGAAGTTTTTAGAGTTGGAGTTTACCTGCATAATTTTTCGGTTTTCGTTAAAAACCGGTAAGTTAAGCTACACTATTCTATTTTCAGTGTAACTTATATTTATAGTCATAAGTCGTTATTATGAACCTATAAACAATATATGTGCTAAGTATTATAAAATATAAAGTGTTATTATAATTTCTTTTAACTACTCGCGGTACGGGGAATCTGGTTTGAAGGGCCACATAGGGTTGATGGATTTCAGAAGTGCTATACTGCCAAAATGGTCATGCCCTTTGGTGTTTCATATTTGTCCCATGTCTGTACATAGTGTTTGAAAAGTATAGTTTAATACTTATAAAATAATAACGCTTGTAAATAGTCGTGATAAATATTAGACTAAAATCTAGTGGTAATAATACTATGTTTCGTTGAAGGAAAATAAATTATAAGCGAAGCGTTGCCTGAGTTGGGAATCATCACTTTAACAAGTGAATGCATAGTTACTTTCATCTTACACATAGATATGAAGTATTTAATATAAATTACGTGTTATGTGTGCATATTATTCGTGTTCCTGATATCTATGATGGATGAACGATTTATACATGTTTTAAATGATTTAAACTGTATATGTATTTTATATCTACAAATGTGTTAGGTAGAACATGGGTAGATGAAATAGTTGATGTGTGTTGAAATAAAATGATGAGAGACCTCGATGTTTACGATAATTCAGTCATCTAGCGGAGTATAGATGACCACCACGGACAATTCTAGACAGTCTAGTGGAATGCTAGCAAGCTCGCAACCTATAGGTGTTTGTGAACTATGTGTTCACTGGTGTACTTCATCCCCCTCATGGTTTCCTTACAGACATATATCGTTGAGGAATCCCCTTAGCAGTAGTGTCCATCTCGATGAAAATCCTTAGGCTAGGTCCCTTAGATTGGATGCTTTAGGGATAGAAAGTGAGGATAACGAGAATGGGTAATCGGGCTGATTGATGTGATGAAACTAATAAACTTAATTATTGTGGGTTGAAAATCATATGTGCTCACTAGACTCCCAAGCCTGACCCACTCAGTTTCTTGCATTACAGGTAGTGGCACAAGAGCATAGATGTGATAATCGGATGAGAGTTTGTGGATTATAGGCCAGTAGATATAAATAAATGTTGTAAGATCTATGTTGTTTAGGTTTATGCTTTTGATCTATATTGACAATTACATCCCGAGGTTTTAATATAATGAAATACATTTCTTCGGAAATGCTTTGATAAAATATTTATCATATTTTTTGGAACAAATTCCGCAACACTTTCTTTAAAAAGTTACTCTAATTTTTATATAAAGTATAAACAAAATCAAATTTTTCTGGCCGTGAAAATAGGGATGTCACAATATGTGATGAAAGCTTTAATAATGGTAGATACACCACTTTTATGCTTTAATAAGTGTACCCAAGTACATATGTTGAAATCATCTACCATGGTTAAGAAGTACTTAAAACCATTGTAGGTTTTCACTTTGTATGAGCCCATAAATCAACATGCACCTGGTCAAAAATATTTTGAGAAACAATTTCACTTAACGAAAAAGATAGTTTATGTTGTCTAGCTTGATGACAAACAGTATAAGTGTTGAACACATCATTATTACATCATTTATTTGTTAGAGATAGTAATCTTATTTTCACAAATGGTAAAATGTCCTAAGTCTATGATGCTAAAGAGTAACATCATCTTTGTTACAAGAAACTAAATGATTGACACTAAGGCCATCCGTTATGCTTGTCATGAAGAACGGAACCATGAGGACCTTCACGAACCATGGAACGGTGTTGGTGTACCGGAGACGACAACGAACGGAGAGAGAGGGAGAAGAAGAAGGCTGGCTGAGAGAGGAACGGTCGTGGTCTTCCGTCCTCCCCACCATGAACCACCACGACCACGAAGGTCCAGGATGGTGTGCACGGACAACGCTCGTGGCCACGTACGTAGACCACGAGCCCCTTCGTTGCCGGTATACCAGAGGGCCTTAGACTTAAGATCTTGAATTTGTGTCCCCAGAGATATAGATTGTGCACTGTTTTTCCTATAATGAAGTTATCTTTAGACAAAGGGGCCTACATTGCACAAAATGTATCAATAAAAATCACCTAAACTTTAACTGGTCTATGATTTTGGAAACAGAGATGAGGTTGTGATTGAATTCAGAAACATAGAGAACATCACTTAGATTGATAGTGTTATGAATTGGTACTTCACCATTTTGAAACACTAGTATCAATTGACCATTTGGTAAAAAAAATGGCTTTGAGGAAGACTTATTAATTTGGAAAATAATTCTTTATTTGAGCAAATATGATCGGTAATACCAGAATCGATGATCCATGTAAGCTTTTCACCATTAGTGTTATTAGATATGTTAGAAATATATGAGACATGATTTCCTCGAAGAATCGATATACCTACCTTCCATATCCATCGCACCACAATAATTGCATAATTGATATGAGTAGATCTATTCTTGTTGCTCAAAAGCTGCATTAACTATTTATATTATATTGCTCCGGTGAAATGGATTATGAATTATCTACAACATGATTAGCCATATACTATGTTTTCTTTGTTTCAGTGAATTTGAAATCACTTGGGAAATTATTTAGATGATAACATTATGTCTTAAGGTGACCATATTTCTTGCATTGCGAACAATTTAATTCAGATTCAATCGATTATTAAACATGTTATATTGGAAAGAGGATAAACATATCAACCCGTTTTGAACCAATTTAATAAACATGTTATATTAAGTTGAAAAGTGTCAATCTATTACTTAAACATGATATAATGAATTAAATTTTTTTTAACATATTTAATTAAATAAAACAAACTGAAAATGATTCAGCCTAACTCATCGACAATGAGTTCCATAAAATTTTCAAGTTGTCTTGTTATGATATATTTTTATTAATTGTTTAGTTCTTGGAAAAAGTTATTAAAACAACATATGAAGTAAAATAAAACATTTGGTAACGAATAATAATACAAAGGGGTATACATGTAATTAAGCACATGCATTAGGGCGGGGAAGGTGCCAAAGTGGGGACCGAAGTCCCTCAACATCACCCACGGGATTAATACAAAAACCTGCACGTGCATTGCAACAGTGATAACGCGTTTGTTTATTTATTTATTTATTTATTTTGCTGCAGGTTATAAAAAAATTCTTAAAACATTTAGAGGGTAGGCTTATCTCGACCGTTATAAGTTAAGATTAAGTGTTTGGATAGAAAACATTAAAATTCAGTTTATTATGGTAGAGATAAGCTAAATAAACAAATTTTAAAAAGCATCCCCCTTGCTTATAACTGTTTTCTCACACCGGTATAAGCTAATTTATGCAAACACACTCTTAATGTTTTCTTTCCTTTAAATTTTGTTAGTATATTTTAATTTAATGGGATAATGACTTGAGAGGACAACCAACTATACCATTTGTATATATTTGGTCACTTAATTTTTTTTTTGTGCACTATTAATCAATAAACTAGTTTTTTTGTTTAAAATATACCATTATGAGTGGTAATAGAGAGTTTTTCCGGTTTCCGACGTCTTTTCTGGCAAAGTATGATTTTCTGGTCATCTTCTTCGGTCAAAATAGATTTTTCGGCGAGTTCTTGAAACATTTTTCAGGTTTCTTCTTTCTTTCTTTCTCTCACTTTCTTATCTTGTGTTTCCAGATTCGTGGATTTTTGAAGGGCTCGATTTAGGGTTTCTTCAAAAACAAAATTCTTCATCAGATGTGTGTTTGAGTTAAACTCGATAAAGATGAATGGGTCTAGAAACGAGACATGATATCCACCATATGTGAACTCGAATGGGTCTAGAAAGCAGTGGTGGTGGTCATTTTCTCGACTATGGAAAACGAAGGTGATTCCGATAATTGAGGTTGAAGACGAAGCCAGAGGTGATGGTGCTTGATGGTAGGGGTGTGCAAAAAAACCGCAAAACCAAAAATAAATCACAATAACCTCTTTTCAAATATCCATCCTATCAAATTATTCCAGAGAGTTGCAACCCAAATGGACTATGCTATTTTCGGGTCAAGTACATACCAATTATAGTTATGGGCTTAGACACATAATCTAACAGTCTTCCACTTGGATAAGTCTAATAACTATAATTGCAAATGCAACTTCAAAATCCAATTAGCAATCATAGCTCTTTAAAGCCGTTTTCGAATATTGATGCGTCCATTAGATAAGGGATCATATAATCCTCTGTTCTTCAAGATATCATATGGACAATACATGGAACATAGCCATACTTATTGTCCAACAGTTTGTTTCCTGATTTCTTATTTGTTTGACATAGAACTTAATTGAACACATCAATTGAGTCCTGATCGGGCCCGAAACATAAGTCGAAACAAAATCATCGAAGGGCCCAAGATATCACTTTTAATCTTCTTAGGATAAAAGGAAAATATAAACTTCGACTTATATGCTTGTACTAACTACACGTTAAATCATACAAAATAGCACGTTTTATAACATCAAGTTACTGATGCGTTTTTGCATTATCAATGTACAACCAACTCATAATAAAAACTCATATATCTTGGTTTGAAGATTATACAATATTATCATCTCACAATCACTCGTGATAAATTCCATGAAGTGATTCATGTGAGTGTAGGTTTAGTCCAATACTCAAATCTTATTTCAAGAGCACTCATGAATGTTTGTAGCAAACTTTGCTATGTCTAACACCTTAGACAATCTTACAAAAACCCATTCATGACAGTCTACTTTCATTACCTACTTCCAAAGTATGATCGACTGTGGATAATTTGAATAATCTTATTATTCTGGAAGTCAAAACATGCAAAATGAAACAATAGTAAACAATTGACACAAGATAGTAACTTTACTTATAAATAACACTTTTTTTTATTCAATCATCAAATGTCAATTACAATTTACCTATTACAAGTTTCTAAACATCTATCTAATCATTAAAACTAATATCGTCCTTCAGCCCAATACTTATTGCATGTTGCAAGTGCTTATCCCTGCTTAGTCCCTTTGTAAGGGGATCCGTTAGGTTCTCTTCTGACGATATCCTCTTTACTATGAGGAGTCCTTATTCCACTTGATGTCGTATAAAGTGATATTTTCTGTCGATGTTCCTAGAACCGCCATGATCACTCGGTTACTTGGATAAGGGAACTGCACTCTCGTTGTCACAGAAAATTTCCATAAGCTTCTTTACAGCTGGTACGACTCCAAGGTCTCCAATGAAGTTCTTCAGCCATATTGCCTCCTTTTCCATTTTGCTTGTTGCAATGTACTCTGATCTGCATGTTGAATCGGCTACAATTTCCTCTTTGGAAATTTTCCATTTTACTGCTCCTCCATTTAAGGTAAATACCCAGCCCGAATGAGAGCGGAAATTATCTATGTTGGTCTGAAAGCTGGCGTCACTATACCCTGTCACTCTCAAATTATCACTCCCAACGAGGTTAAGGACCCAACCCTTAGTCCTCCACAGGTACTTAAGAATGTTCTTTACCGCAGTCTAATGAGCTCTACCAAGGTTCCCTTGATATCTGCTGACCATGCTCAAAGAAAAGGCCACATCAGGGCGAGTACATGTCATAGCATACATGATCGACCCAACTACCGAAGCATATGGTACCTAACTCATATCTGCTATCTTTTCATTTGTACTCGGACTCTAAGCCTTGCTCAGTTTCATATTGATCTGGATAGATAATTAACCTTTCTGGGAATTCTCCATGCCGAAACGTTTCAACACCTTGTCCAAGTAGGTACTTTGACTAATTCATATTAGTCTTTTACTCCTGTTTCCCAATATCCTTATCCCTAGAATGTAAGCAGCTTCCTCAAGGTCCTTCATAGCGAAACACTTCCCAAGCCAGGACTTAACCTCCTGTAAGGTTGGGATGTCATTTCTTATGAGAAGTATGTCATCCACATACAACACCAGAAAGCTAACTATATTCCCACTAGCTTTGACATATACACAGGACTCGTCCTTTTTTCTCGAAAAACCAAACTATTTAACTTTCTCATCGAAACAAAGATTTCATCTGCGAGATGCTTGCTTTAAACCATAAATGGATTTCTCAAGCTTACACACTCTATTAGGGTATTTTGCATCTACAAAACCCTCTGGATGATTCATGTAAACATCTTTAGCCAACTTCCCATTAAGGAAAGCGGTTTTGACATCCATTTGCCATATTTAATAATCATGAAATGCACCTATGGCTAGCATAACCCATATTGATTTAATCTTCGCTACTAGTGAGAAGGTCTCATCATAGTCAACTCCAGGAGTTTGAGTAAAGCCCTTCGCAACCAATCGGGCCTTATAAGTGTGTACTTTCCCATCCGTGTCGGTCTTCTTCTTGAAGATCCATTTGCACTCGACTGTCTTACGACCCGGTACATTGTCAACCAAGTTCCAGACTTGATTGTCATACATGGACTGAGTCTCGATGTCCATAGCCTCCTTCCATTTCACAGACTCGGGGCCTACCATGGCTTCCTTGTAGTTGTTAGGTTCATCCAAATTTACTAGTGTACTATCACTGATAAATGTGTCACCTTCAGAAGTAATATGGAAACCATAAAACTCAAGTTCCATTCTAACTTTACTGGAACGTCTCAGAGGTAAGGACTCGTCAATTGGTTCAATAGGAGTTTCCTCCTCGGGTTGAGCGCTAGTGTTTGAGGTTCCTTCATCACTTAACTCTTGAAGCTCTTCAAGGTCAATTTGCCTCCCACTGTCCTCTTGGCATATGAGTTCTCGCTCGCGAAAGACTCCTCTCCTCGCAACAAAGACAACATTGTCACTCGGTCTATAGAAGAGATATCTGTAGGATTGATGTGGGTAGCCAATGAAAATATATCGCTCACTACGAGGTTCGAGCTTGTTGTGAGTCTCTCATCTTATGAAAGCCTCGCAACCCCAAACCTTGATATGTGCTAACGAGGGAACCTTCCCTGTCCACATTTCATGAGGTGTTTTAGCAACCTTTTTAGTTGGGACTAGATTAAGGATATGGGCGGCAGTCTCTAAGGCATACCCCCAGAATGGGATAGGTAATGAAGCTCGACTAATTATGGAACAGACCATGTCCAACAAGGTTCGATCGCGCCTATCAGCCACACCATTAAGTTGTGGTGTCCTAGGCGGCGTTAATTGTGAAACAATTCCACATTCCTTAAGATAGTCTTGGAACTCGATACTAAGATACTCACCACCTCGCTCGGATCAGAGCATCTTTATCTTCCTGCCCAGCTGATTCTCCACTTCTTGTTTAAACTCTTTGAACTTTTCAAAGGTTTCTGATTTATGCTTGATTAAGTAAATATAGTCATATCAGCTGTAATCATCAGTAAAAGTCACATAGAAGCGGTTCGCATCCCTTGTGGTTGATCTAAAGGGCCCACATACATCGGTATGTACGAGATCCAATAAACCCTCACCCCTTTCACAAGTTCCAGTGAAGGGTGACTTGGTCATCTTTCCAAGCAAACAAGATTTACATGTGTCATCTGACTTTAAGTCAAATGACTCTAAAACTCCATCCTTTTGGAGTTGGGCTATGCGCTTCTTGTTAACATGTCCAGGACGACAAAGCCATAAGCATGCTTTATCCAAACCATTAGACGAATCGATATGCAACACATTATTTCCTAACTTATCTACAACCATCACAGTTTCATATATACCATTACAAGGCAATGCTTCAAAATAAAAAATTCCATTATAATAAGCATTTATTAAACCAATTTCATTATTAAACGAAAAGGTAAAACCTTGTTTATACAAACCATGAAAAGAAATAATATTTCTCGGCATATCAGAAGAGTAGAAACAATTATTCAATTCTAAATTTAACCCACTACTAAGAAATACAGAATAAACTCCAATCTTGGTGACATGCGACTTTTTCTTATTCCCTATGATCAAGTTCATCTTCCCGTGCTCCACATCCCTACTTCCTTTTAGACCCTGCAAATCAGAACAAATGTAAAAACCACATCCTGTATCAAGGACCCAAGAATTAGCATGTGATGAGTTATTAGACATAATAGTGTAAATACCTGCAAAGGTTAATCTTCCCATCCTTTATGTCCTGCAAGTATTTGGGGCATCTTCGTTTCAAGTGCCCTTTTTCATGACAATGGAAGCACTCTACTTCCTTTGGGTTGGGAGAGGGTTTAGCAGAACCAACTTTGGTCCAACTAGAAGAGGACCCATCATGGGAATTTCCCTTGTGGATCTTAGAAGGAGCCTTCCTTCTTTCTGTGACAATAGTCAAATTCGGGTCAAGTCTAAGCCGGACAAAGTCAACGAGTCAAACCGGTCAACTCTATTAAAACTTGTATATTAGGGTTTGTATTATGTAATTTCTGTATAACTCACTATCTTAATGAGAAAACATCACCTGGAAAAATTGTGTGTTTAATTTTTCTTAACCTTAGTGCTAAGCAATGAACAAGAACAATAAAACAATGTTGCATACTCATAGGGAGCGTGTAAGATCCTAAAACATGGCATAATGGGGTTTACGGACCTTGCATTGCGAAGCCGGACACTCACATTCGTCACACACAAAACCGCTCTCAATCGTTTTCACTCTATCTCTTCTTATCGAGAATCTCTCCCAAATATCTCTTTGTATGAGAAATCTCTCCAAGAATATCAAATCTCTCCCAAATCTCTCTAAGTATGTGAAATCTCTCCCAAATATCTCTCTGTATGTAAAATCTCTCCAAGAATGTCAAATCTCTCCCAAATCTCTCTAAGAATATGAAATCTCTCCCAAATATCTCTTTGTATGTGAAATCTCTCCAAGTATGTCAAATCTCTCCCAAATCTCTCTAAGAATATGAAATCTCTCCCAAATATCTCTTTGTATGTGAAATCTCTCCAAGAATGTCAAATCTCTCCCAAATCTCTCTAAGTATGTGAAATCTCTCCCAAATATCTCTTTGTATGAGAAATCTCTCCAAGAATATCAAATCTCTCCCAAATCTCTCTAAGTATGTGAAATCTCTCCCAAATATCTCTCTGTATGTGAAATCTCTCCAACAATGTCAAATCTCTCCCAAATCTCTCTAAGAATATGAAATCTCTCCCAAATATCTCTTTGTATGTGAAATCTCTCCAAGTATGTCAAATCTCTCCCAAATCTCTCTAAGTATGTGGAATCTCTCTCAAATCTCTCTCGAAATCTCTCCCAACTTTCTATAATCACTCGGGGCATCCTGACCCTCGAATTTGGCGAAAACAGCCCAAAAACGGAAGTCTAAGCGAAAAACGGACTTAAGGAACCGAAACCCCTCTTAGGAACCGAAAGTCCCCTTAGGAACCGAACCCTCCTGAGACGAAGGCTGCTGAACCGAACCTCACTCAAAGAACCAAACTCGAAGGCTCCTGGAACCGAACCTCGCATGCCTCACCCGAACCCAAACGTTCGGTCCATTTCGGGTCAAGGTTCCCTCGGTCTAGTTCGTTTCTGTCTTGCTTCGGACCGAGCCTTCAGACTGACCCCTCGCCCTTCGCTTCTCGCTTCTGGTTCGCACCTTTCGCTTCCGGCTCAGCACCAGCAAGGACCGAACCTCGGCCTAGGACCGAGAGGTCTCGCTGGGAATGCTTTTTCTCCCGGTTTTCGACTAAATTCGCATTTTAGGCCCGTTTTTAATTGTTTTAACACGGGATTTTCACCCAAAACTTTATTTTAACATATAAGGACCCTCAACTATTAATTAATCACATTTTTAAGGATAAAACCTTATCCAAAAGAGAGTGGGTGAAGTACAAAGGTAGAGTGTTGACTTTAGTTATTTCTATGACACAAGCAACCACTCCCATACCCACTCCATGTCACTATTCACCACCAGCCCATCCCTAGTCACTTCCAGGGTCATTTTTCATTATTTTCAACTATTCTCACGTTCTTAGGGCTGGAACATCCATCCTCTCTCCTCACACTTCATTCATTCTCTCATTTTTACCAAGAACCACACTCCAAACTCTCTCATCTTTTTCTCTCTAATTCGAGAATTTCAAGGCATACTCCAAGAATTTTCTCCTACAATTAGTAAGTATCATCATCTTTCTTATGATTATTACACATCCTCCCACTCAAAATCATAGATTGCTTACACAAACATCATCACATTCTTGTTAGATCTTCGAATCTTCAAGTGATTCTTCAAGTGTTCTTGGGTTGAACACTTCTCTTCTTCAACACTTACCTACTGAAATCACTCAAGGTGAGTTCATACCCCTACATTTTCATGTTTTCTCAAGTTTTTAGGGGGGGAATACAAGTTAAAACACCAAGAACATAACTAAACTTTTCTAACAGCCTTCATCAGAAAAGTTCAACTCCATCCACGGACTGTTTTGGACAACTTAAACATTTTAGTTTTCAAAACTGTTTTAGTTGCATGTAGTTCCACTTCTTAGCTTTAAAATGACTACTTGCACATCTCCATACGATTTTTCTACAATTTATGGTGATTTTTACAAAACTGCCTATCATTTCAAACACCAATCCGGACCAGTCTGTGATTATGGACTTTTTCACCCAAGTTGGAGGTCATTAAAAATCATGATAAAAATTATGAGTAAACTAGACACATTTTGGGAACTCTCAGAATTTACGGATTTAGTTTTCAACTTTGTATGATTTTTCTATGACTTTTCAAAAACAGTGTAGAAAGGTTGAAAATTTGTTAACAACTTATAACTTTCATAACACTTTGTATTATGTTGAGCAAAGTGTATAACGATAAGTTCTAAATATTGAATGTGTTTCCTTGTTAGTTTATCATCATAAACTGAAACATAGTCATTCATGATAAGATTATTCATTCATTTAGAACACGTATATTAAGCTATAATGAGCATAGTTTATGGATTCATAGCATTAAGGCATTCATAAAAGAATTCTTATACATTACAATCGTTTTGGATAAACTATAAAAGGTATAGTTTATGTATCATTTACTTCTCAAACTTATTTACCAAAGGTTTTCAGTTTAGTTCACGTAAATTTGTTAATGAATAAATTTGTGAGTCATTCCCTTCGGGTTACTTCCAAAGTAACAAAGTCGAAAAGTCCTGTAAATTGTAACCATAGTCTCTTGTAGGGAGAACGTGATAGTTGTGTATAGATCTATATTGGGTTTGACAAACCCACACCAGAGCTGCTTGCAACAGCTAGACCGGCAGGTCTGTGGTGACAAGTGTCATTTAACGGCGACGCCTGAAGAACGTCGTATTACGAAGCCGTCTATGTCAAGTATGGTTATGATAGCTCACATGTGGTATTAACAATCATAAGATTTACGGGTTCTAACTTTAAATTAGTGAGTTATGTCGATCTAGCTCTCAGAAATTACTTTAAGTATGGAATAATACTTGTGCGCTTTCATGTCAAAAAGGGGTTTATGCTGATTTTAAACCACGTTCATATCATTAACTCTGGAAATCACTTGTTCATTCTCGGTCCTGGTATTTAGGATCACATAACTTTTATAAGGAAAATATTGGATTTTCTTGGTAGCATACAACTCATTATAAAGATCGATTTTTCCAACTCTTACTGTCAAAAGCTTATGAACTCACCAACCATTGTGTTGACCCTTTTTCAAACTACTTGTATTCTCAGGGAATCGCTAAACAGGTAACAAAGTACTTTTGAGGATGGGACGTTGAGGCGTCAAACTTATCATATTTTGTCAACATATTGTAATTGATTTTGAAACATGTAATTCATACAATGATGTAACTCTTTCAATTATATATATGTTGGTTGTGTTTACTTTCATCACTATTGCCATTGTTGTTATGATACTACACATGAAGTCCTCCACCCCCGGACGTTTCCGCCATCCTTGGTTTGGGGGTGTGACAGATTGGTATCAGAGCACGGTTTATAGTGAATTAAGTATATCAAACAACATAGGATATACAAACTATAAACACATTTGGGACTGAGAGTCTCTGATTTTAAAACATTCTAACGGGTCATACTTTTAGAAAATGAATGGATTCTTGTTTAAAAGTATACCTACATGCATTGCATACTCGCGTAGTGTCATAACTAGAAGAACATAAACTAAAAGAAGAGGAGTTGAATGCTACGAGTATGCCTTGGTATGAGTAATCAGTTTTGGGAAGGACATAGCCTGATCAACTATATTCGTTCGGGAAGTGACTTACTCATATCGGGGGATAGTCGTAGGAGGGCAACAAATCTAATAACCTAACTTCACCCTACAAAGAATGCTATAAGAACCAAATCTAAACATTTAAAATACTATAGGAGTATTTGTATGTTGCTATATCGCAATATTATTAATATTTACCACTATCTGCTTCTTACACCCCTATCCTCGCGCAGACGACATGGCAGGATTTCACCTACCAGGAGACCCATACTTTCCCAACCAGGGAAATGCCGGCTGGATTGAGGAAGAGCCCGAAGAGCTGATTGAAGAGGATCCCGAAGAGGATCCCGAAGAAGAACCCGAAGAAGAAGAAGAGGAGGTAGACGAAGAAGAAGAAGAAGAGGAAGACGACGAGGTGGACATGGATGAGGATGAAGGTGAAGAGGAGCCAGAGGAGGAAGTCTTCAACCCTCCTTACATCGCGAGGGTACCTGCAAACCGCTGGGGGCACAACGGGCCTGAGCCCCGTTGGGCAACCATGATCGAGAGGTGGAGCCGGCAACAATGCTAGAGGTCACCCTATGGCGACCAACGAGGTTACTATGACCTCAGTCACGGGGGACCGGCTGACAGAGCTCTCCCCGTTATGACCCAGCACATCACGAACTTGGGGAACCAGAGTAGGGAAATGGCAGACCAGGTTCGAAATCTCCGCGCTATCACGGCAGCCACCGATGCACGCACACGGGATTTGGAGAGGGACTTCTATCCAGTGGACCAACTCATCGAGGACCTTACCGCTGCTCGAGCGGAGGTAAGGGAGTACCAGGAGAGGCACGCAGCTCACGAGGAGAGAGTGATCGCGGCTGAACGCCGGATTGCGGAGCTTCAGGGAGTCTCGACCTCATCCCAAGGCCACCATGGACCAGATGCTAATCGCCGCGAGTAGTGTTCGCGCTACTCATATTTTGTTATAAATCTAGGATTTCGAGTATGCGTTGGTGCTACTCTTTATTGCGAATAGGTTGACCTCGCGACTAAGTGATCACACTAGTCAAAGGGGCTTTTGTACTTCCAAAACTTTATCTTTTATTGTAATGAAATGTAGACCCTTGTGAGGTCAAATTCCTCAAAACAATATGTACTAACAAATTATCAATGAATGTGGCATGTATTTTACTTCCTTGGATGCTGACACGAACCAAACACATGACTCTGTTCGGGTCAACACTATTTAATTCATAAGTTTAATTGCATAAACTTTTCTATGAATTACCTTCTAAATTAATAAACTCGGACAAAATACAATTGAGATGAAACAAGTAACGCTCGAATCGTTATCACCATTGAAGTCTTACCGAAAAGTCTTTTCTTTTTATATTTTTTTATGTCAGAACCATGCCACCAAGGAAAAGACCAAGACCTTCCGGAAACTCAGCACCACCCCCTCCGCCACCACCTCCGGAGTTTGATCCTGTGATGTTTCAGGCTGCAGTAACAGCAGCCGTGGTGGCAGCAATGTCGCAAATGGGTACAAATGGTTCCGGCGGTTCCGGATCCGGGAATACTAACTCGAATCAGAGGGACAGCACGGGGCGTACTAAGGAGTGTTCTTACAAAGACTTCACGAATGGCAAACCCGATCCTTTCGACGGAAGCGGGGGCGTCATAGCGCTGATGCAATGGTTCGAAAGGACCGAAGCAGTCTTCGAAATCTGTGCTTGTCCCGAAGCGAGCAAAGTCAAGTATGCGGCATTCACTTTCACAAGAAAAGCTCTTACTTGGTGGAATGGCCGAGTTAAGTCACTTACTCCTGCAGTGGCTAACTCCATAGGCTGGGAAAACTTAAAAGCGTTGATGTTAAAGGAGTATTGCCCGAGGGGAGAAATACAAAAACTCGAAGAGGAACTCTGGAATCTCAAGATGTCGGGGACGGATCTCGAAGCTTATACCGCCCGATTCAATGACCTAGCACTCCTCTGTCCTGAAATGGTCACTCCGGAGGAGAAAAAGGTAGAACGATACCTTTGGGGGCTATCATCCCAGATTCATGATAGTGTTCTGGCCTCGAAACCTACTACCTTTGAGAGTGCCAAGGAATTGGCACAGCAACTTATCGATCATAGGGCCAGCCGTGGCACCATGGTCGCCACCACCGACCAAACAAAAGGAAGGAACAACAAGAGGAAGTTTTGGAACAGTAAAAAGAAACAACTGGCGCAGGACCCCACAAAGAAGCAACAGACTGTTGCTGTCCGTGCAGCCACTACTGCTACCTCTCCAGCGCCACCAAAGCAATGCGCAGGAACTCTTCCCAAGTGCAACTTCCACCATACCGGTGCTTGTCGGGAAATGCACTGCAGTAATTGCAACCGGAAGGGACACACTGCTCGATTTTGTAAAGTGCCAGCCCAATCCGCCCCTCAAGTCGCCCCAGCCGCCAACACCGGAGCAAGTAAAACCTGTTACGGATGTGGAGAGGCAGGGCACTTCAAAAGAAACTGCCGAAAAGCATGAAACACCAATGCTGGAGGTGTAGGGAGAGTCCTGACGATGGGACACGGAGAAGCAGTCAAGGACCCCTCGGTGGTTTCTGGTACGTTTCTCCTCAATAACACACATGCATGCGTACTATTTGATAGTGGAGCAGAGAGGAGTTTTGTGAGCCATGAATTCAAACAATTACTAAAACAAACCCCTCATTCATTAAAAGATACATACGTAGTAGAAATGGCTAATGGGAAAGAAGAGCACACTAATGATATATACTCAGGGTGTACCCTCACTCTAGACAACCATTCGTTTAAAGTAGACCTGATGCCGGTCACTATAAAATGCTTTGACATAATCATCGGTATGGATTGGTTAAGTTCCCATCGTGCCGACATTCTATGTTACGAAAGGGTCGTTCGCCTTAATCTGCCAAATGGTGAAACCCTCTTCATCTATGGCGACAAACCCAGTTCAAATTTGCGAGTCATCTCTTGCGTCAAGGCCCAAAAGTATCTCCGAAAGGAATACCACACATTTCTAGCCCACGTAGTAGATACGAAACAAGAGGTGAGGGATATCAACGACATTCCCGAAGTGTGCAACTACCCCGATGTATTCCCCGAAGATCTTCCAGGTGTACCCCTCGCACGACAAGTCGAATTCCGGATCGACTTAATCCCAGGAGCTACCCCCGTCGCCAAGGCTCCATACCGCTTAGCACCGGCAGAAATGCAAGAACTTTCCAGCCAGTTAAATGAACTGTTGAGCAAAGGATTCATCAGGCCAAGCTTCTCACCCTGGGGAGCACCGGTCCTGTTTGTAAAGAAGAAGGACGGATCTTTTCGCATGTGCATAGACTACCGGGAGCTAAACAAACGCACTATCAAGAACCGATATCCCCTACCCCGAATCGATGACCTCTTCGACCAACTCCAAGGAGCAAGCTACTTTTCAAAAATCGACCTGAGGTCGGGTTATCATCAACTACGAGTTCAAGAAGAGGATATCCCCAAGACTGCGTTTAGAACTCGCTACGGGCACTATGAGTTTGTGGTAATGCCCTTCGGATTAACGAACGCACCGGCAGTATTTACGGACCCGATGAATCGAGTGTGTCGACCCTACTTAGACAAATTCGTGATTGTATTCATCGACGATATTTTAATCTACTCCCGAAGCGAGGAAGAGCACCGTCAACATCTCCGGCTAATCTTGGAAACACTGAGGGCTGAGAAGCTTTACGCCATGTCTATTTGCCAAGATAGGGGTAGCAGCAGTATGAGTAGGTACAACATATTTGCCTTTCAAACTGATTTCAGCAGTTCTCAAAAGACCTTGAAGCTTGCTTAGAGTGACCTCCTCCTTGTTCATATGATAAGTCATATGAAACTTATCATAACAAGGAGGCAAAGAGTGTAGGATAATGTCAATGGCCAACTCTTCATCGAAATTGACATTCAACTTCAGCAAGTGGTCCACAAACCTTTTCATCTTCTACAAGTGGGTCGTGATAGAATCTCCATCCTTTATTTTGGTAGTAATCATGGAGACAATGATTTCATACCTTTTCTGCCGAGCACTTTGATGGTACCTTTCCATCAAATCTTGGTACATTTCATAAGGCTAAAAGTCCTCATAAGTCTTTTGAAGCTCAGCGGTCATGGTAGCAATCATGATACATGACACCTTTGTCGCGTCCCTCTCATGAGTCTTATGTTCGGGAGTAGCAGTGTTTTCGTCAATCTCCTTTAGCTCTTTGTCGAGAACATATTCTTTGTCCTCGTACCGAATGGCCATGCGGATGTTTCGAATCCAATCATTGAAATTTGATCCATCAAAAATGACCCTCCCACATAAGTTCATGAGGGAGAAAGAGTCGGAAGGGATTGGGTTGGAAGCATTGTTTGAAGTAGACATCTGAAAAGAAGGATAAAGTTTAGACTTAGATGGGGATCCTTAATATAACACCCAAAATGAAATATTAAGACTAGGACCCAACACAATATTCTACAATTCGGAAGAGGGATGTCGTAATCCAATTGTAAAATATTTGAAGGTATGTAAATAATGATTTACCAATTTACACCATGAAAAACAAAAATGAACATTTAGGTTTTAAATGAATTGAAATTCCTAGATTCTTTTGATATTCATTAAACTTTTTAATGACATGTTTAAATCTCGATTATGCCCTTCAAGTTTGTGACTGGGATACTGAGGATCACAAACAAGGTGTAAATAACCATGCACATGTGTTTGGTACTCTTGATGTTACATATCACTTGATCAATGTGTCGGTTAACCACATACGCTCCATTGATCCATGATTAACATCAAGCTACCCTTTGCCACCCTTTCTAGTGGTTAACCACACACGCTCCACTAACAACTCAGCAAGGTGTAAAGTGCAATTTCCATGGGATAGCACCATTTTCACATTTTCCTAAAGTAACTAAGATTGGGAATTTATAAAAGTTTAGTTACTTTATAATATCATTATACTTGTTAAATGAGGATTAATGTCTTATCCTACCCGTTCGGCTAACGACCCTCCATCACTCAAGGAAGCGGTGGGTGAGAGTAGACACCCATTAAACCACCATTTTATAGGGAGTAACCTTATACCCCCATTATAGACTGGTTTCGTGAATGAGACCTACTAACGGTAAGACTGACTTGTCTTATATATATATATATATATATATATATATATATATATATATATATATATAAGTATTAAACTTTAATATTATAATAGTATAGAGTTGAATTTTAAACTTCTAAAATTCTTGGGTTTGGAATTAAATTTTCATAAATGAGACTTTTCAAATTCCAAAACTTGAGGACAAGTTTTGAAACTCTTCAAAACTCTTGAGTTTTAGAATTCATGTTACATCAATGTGAATTTTGGAATTCTGTAAGTTAAAGATTTAATGCTTCATGAATGAGACTTTTCATATTTCATAACTTGAGGATAAGTTATGAAATTCTTCAAGAAACATTTAGATCTAATTAAACTAATACAATTATAATATAATTTATCATTTACCAATTGACCTAATTCAGTTCATGTAGCATGACAATTTCTAATTCTACAAATAATTAGTTTTTTCACAAAATCATGTAATTATCTTAAAATTGCCAATCATCATGTTATTGGATGGGGATAATCATTACCATATTAGTAAAATCAAAATTTATGAACCAAAACAGTTTGTGGTAATGATCCTAATCCAAAATAGGCCAAAAACTCAAAAATCATGCCAACAGATGACCCAACTCGTCGAGCCAGGCAATGGACTCGTTAAGTTCATGGGAAACTTCATCCAACTCGTCGAGTCCCTCTTAGGACTCGTCGAGTTCATCAGGCAGTGGCCAGAAATGTCATATTTTCAACTTTGAAAATCAAACAGTTGCATCAATATAATAGAAAACACCCTGCGCTCTGATACCACTGATGGCTTTTATGTACTCTAACATTAATATGGTGCACATACAACCCTAATGCTTTGGATCTAAGTTTTCTCTAATTATACATGCAATATTGGTTTCTAAAGCATCAAGCCTAAACTAGCATACAAAATTTGATATATGAATCTCAAGTCTAGTTAGAAGATTACCTTTTGATGTAGCTAGTAGAACTTTGGCCTTTAGGAGCTTAGCACCTCAAGTGTGATGCCTCAAATGTCTTACAACAAACCAAGAACAAAAGGAGGAACTTGATATAGAGGTTAAGGAGCAAAAAATCAGCTAGCTTTTACTTTAGTGTGCAGTGACGGGCCACTTTTAGGGAGTTAGTGGTTACTTTTATAGCCTAGGATTTCATCCATGCAAACCCTAATTCACCATGACTCTTCACATTACATATGGATTTTGGGCTAAACCTTTTTGTACTCTCATATAGGTTTAGTCGAACCCTAATCAACATGGATCATGGGTCCAACTATAAGTACTACTAATTTACCTAATCAGTCCCCGTAACTTTAATAAATCTCTTTTGATCACTAAATTAATTCTTGACCAATACTAATTAAATAATGTGATTTCTCAATTAATATATTATACTTTTAATATATTAATAAATCACAATTACCTCTTTTCAAATATCCATCCTATCAAATTGTTCCAGAGAGTTGCAACCCAAATGGACCATGTTATTTTTCGGGTCAAGTACATACCAATTATAGTTATGGGCTTAAACACCTAATCCAATAATAATCTCCAATTCCGAAAAGTGCAATACATCGCACAATCAATCCTTACCGCCTGATATAAGAGATCCAAAGCGGACTCAAGATTTTGATAGTCCTTCCACTAACTAGCTTACCACCGGAGCCAGGACTAACCCTGGTCTTTCACATACGTGCTCATCCTCATTCTGCATAGCAGCTATTCCCATGGTCCAAGCATAAAGAATAATTCTCCTTACCATAAGCTTCTTAGATTCTCCAAGATTCTCACTGATTCGAGTATGTATCCTTTGCTTTTAGTAGTACAAACCCAATACTACCTTCCACACCTATCCATACTTTCCTCAGCAATCCTCCCGAATCCTCTAAGTCACATACTCCATTGATGCACCAAATATCCGCTAAACAGTAGCACAATACCCATCGAAGCAGTTCCTAGGCTTTCCTAGGTTTCCAATACCTATAACTGGGATATACTTGACCCGATAGTAGCATGGTCCTTCTGGGTTGCCTTCACCGGAGCAATTTGATAGGATGGACTTTTGAGAAAAAGGTTATTTGTGATTTATTAATATATTAATTGAGAAATCGTATTATTTAATTAGTATTGATCAAGAATTAATTTGGAATTAATTTAGTGATCAAAAGAGTGATTAAATATACGAGGACTGATTAAGTAAATCAATGATTCTTATAGTGTGGGCCAATTATCCATGGTTGATTAGGATGGGCTAAACCAATATGATATTCCATAGAGGTTTAACCCATGGAGCCTAAGAAATATGAAGGGTCATGGTGCATTAGGGTTTGCATGGAAGAAACCCTAGCCTTTGTCACACTATAAAAGCAAACCCCTAGCCCTAAAATGGGTTCCTCATTCATTCTAAGAGAGTGATAACCGATTTTGAGCTAACTAGCCTACTCTATCAAGCCTCCTCTTGCATTTGGTGTTTATGACACATTAGACGCAACACACTTGAGGTGCTAAAGTTTTCTAAGGCCAATAACTACAAACTACATCAAGAGGTATTCATCTAACTTCGTTTTTTATGTTGTATATTATGACAACCGTCAATTTCCATCCAAGTCAAAGTCAACTAAAGTCAACAAGTCAAACCGGTCAACTTAATTAACCCTTGTGTACTAGGGCTTACGTTAGGTAAGTACTAAACAACTCGCTATCCTAATGAGAAATCATCAATTGAAAAGTTCGTATATCTAGATTTCCTTAACCTAAAATTGTGGTAAGTAATGAACCAAACCGATAAAACAATGTTGCATACTCATTGGGAGTGTGTAAGGTCCTTAAACATGGCTTAACGGGGTTTACGAACCTTGTGTTGCGAAGCCAAACTCTCAAAAAGGGCACAACAGAAGTCTCTCAATCTCTTTCACTCTATCTCTCTCAAATCTCTCTCTGTATGAGAAATCTCTCCAATAATGTGAAATCTCTCCTACAACTCTCTTTGTATAAGAAATCTCTCCAAGAATGTAAAATCTCTCCCAAATCTCTCTAAGTATGTCAAATCTCTCCCAAATCTCTCTGAGTATCTCAAATCTCTCCCAAATCTCTCTAAGTATGTCAAATCTCTCCCAAATCTCTCTAAGTATGTCAAATCTCTCTATGTATGTCAAATCTCTCCCAAATCTCTCTCAAAACCCCTTTTGATTTATTTTAATCATTTGGGGCATCCCGACACTTGACTTGGTGAAAAACCATTCGAAACGGGAAGATTCATTGGAAATTAGCCTTGTAGGTCCGAAGCCCCTCTATAAGGACCCAACTCTTCTTGAGCCGAAGCCCCAAGAATCAAGTCCGAAGCCTCCTTAAGGAACCACATCCATTGGACCGGACTGGATCTGCTGAGAACCGAGGCTGTTGAAGACCGCAGCGCTGATCCGCACCCGCAACTGAGCACCCGAACCCGACCTTCGCTTCCGACACTCCTGACGAGCCGCCTGCGATACCTCCTCGGACCGCAGTCCCTTCCCCTTCGAATTCACTTCAGCGACCAAGTATCCCCTCTGGTTCTAAGGCTGCTAAGATCCGAAACCAGGCCTTGACTTCGGATTTCCCCATTTTTCACCCGGTTTTCGAGCACGACTCCGTTTTAAGTCGGTTTTAATTATTGTAAGGAGGGATTTTCACCCAAATTTATATTTTGACATATAAGACCCAATAAATTCATAAATTCATCATATTTTAGGTAAATCCTTATTTAAGGATAAAATTTATTAAGTAAGATCTTGAGGTGGAGTGTTGACTTCACTTTAGTTTATGACACAAGCAACCACCCACACCCACTCCATGACTAGCCCACACCCATCCCCACCACACCTGGTCATTCAAGAGTACTTTCTCCACCATTTTACCAGCCACACTCTTGGTCAAAGGTTGAAAACTCTTATCTCTCTTCACCTTTCTCTCATTTCTCACATTTCCACCCAAAGAACAAACACCTCTCTCTCTCACTTCTCCCTCCCTCAAATTCGAGATTCAAGGGCTGATCATCAAGTTTCCTCTCGTTGTGGTAATTTAAATTATCCTCCTTATGATTATTACACTTCCTTTTACTTAAATCATAGATTCATTACACAAACTCCATCATATTTGTGTTAAGATTCTCGAATCTTCAAGCAATCCTCCAAGTGTTCTTGAGTTGAACACTTCTTCCCTTCAACATTCATCCACTGAAATCACACAAGGTGAGTTCATAACCCTATCTTTTCATGTTTTCTTAAGTTTTTAGGGGGGGGGGGGAATACAAGTTAAAACAACAAGAACACCACTAAACTCTTCCAACAGCTTTCATCAGAAAAGTTGGACTCCATTCACGGACTGTTTTAGACAACTTAAACATTTTAGTTTTCAAAACTGTAGTAGGTGCAAATAGTCAAGTCCTTAGCTTTAAAATGACTACTTACACATCTCCATACGATTTTTCTACGATTTATGGTGATTTTTACAAAATTGCCTATCATTTCAGAAACGAACTCGGACTAGTATGTGAATATGAACATTTTAACACAAGTTAAAGACTTCCAAAAATCAAAATAAAAATTAGGAATAAAGACACAATTTATGAACTCCCAAAATTTACGGATTCAGTTTTCGACTTCGTATGATTTTTCTAAAACAGTGCTGAAAGGCTAAAAACTAGTTAGCAGCTTATAACTTTCATAACACTTTGTATTATGTTGAGCAAAGTGTATAATAATAAGATCCAAATACTGAATGTATTTTCTTGATAGTTTATCATTATAAACTGAAATTTAGACGTTCATGATAAGGTTTACTCATTCATTTCGAACACATATAATAAACTTCAATGAGCATAGTTTATAGATTTTTACTACATGAAAAAGGTTTTACCCTCAAAACAAATGGGTTTATCATATCCTACGTGATAAACTATAACAAGTAATATTTTAAGGAATTCGTATCACTAATTTATTCAGAAAATGTGATTTTACTTCCTCCACGGAAGAGGTTTTAATATCAAACTATGTGTAAACTAGTTAACTTAGGTTGTGAGGCAATTCTCTACCCGTACGTTCGAGTGTGGGATCCAAATTCCTGTAAGTTATAACCGGAGTCTCTTGTAGGGAGAGCGTGATAATTGTGTATAGATCTATATTGTTTTTGACACCCCACACCTTGCTTCTAGCTAGAGTGGGACCGGCAGGTCTACGGGTGACAAGAGTCATAGTATCTTAACGTCTGAAAAACGTTGTGCAGGTTATTTCTAGTCATAGTATGGTTATAGCGACTCACATAGGTAGTTAACAATCTTTCAAGTTTACAAGGAAACTTTTACCTTAAAAAGGGGTTTACTTCTAAGTCAAACGAGTTTATGTCGATTTAAACTTACATGAATTATTTTAAGTATAGAAAAATACTTGTTCATTTTCGGTCTTGGGATTTAGGACTACATAATTTTTATAAGGAAAATATTGGATTTTCTTTGGAACAGATTCTATTAACACTACATCTCGTCTAGAATTGTTAGACTACAACAGTTCATTTAACTCAATTTCTATATAACTTATATACGCTGAGTGATCATAGAAGAAATCTAAGGGTTCTTCTAGAATTCATTATCGTATAACATAGGAGCATTCATTTGTGACTTCCTCAATTTCACGGCTAGAAAAGCCCGATTTTTTATGCTTTGTTTTTTTAAAAGCAGAGTAAATCCTTTTGATTAAAAGAGTTGCGGAATTTGTTCCCAAAACAAAATATGATAAAATTTATCAAAATGTTTCTCAAAGAGAATGTATTTTCATTAAATAATAAAACCTCGGGATGTCATGTTCCGATACAGACCAAAAGCATAAATAATATAAAATAGACCTTACAACAGTTATTTGTAACTACTGATCTATAATCCAAAATCCCTCGTCAAGTCTACCAATTTGTACTCTTGTGCCATTACCTGTAATGCAAAGAAAACTGAGTGGGTCAGACTTGAGAGCCTGGTGAGCATATAGGGTTTTCAACCCACAATAATACATTTATTATATTCAATTATGAAACAATCAACCTAAATACTCATTCCCATTATCTTCTTTATTTCTTAAGGATTTACCCTAAGAATCAACTATCCTTTATCCATTTATTCCTAAGGATTGACCTAAGGAATTGACACAAAGTCCACCACTGCCAAGGTCCACAAATTACGACTGGTAAACACTTAGTTCAACATACTTAACAAACACCTAGTGCTAACACTCCTAGTGAACAATTAATTCAAAACATCTGGTGAATACTTAGTTCTAAAACACTTAGTGAACACACTCAGTTCAACAACACCAAGTGAACACATCTAGTTCAAAAATACTTAATGAACACATTGAGTCCAAAAATACCAAGTGAACACATAGAGTTCGGAAATACCTAATGAACACATTGAGTTCAAACACCAAGTGAACACATAGAGTTCAAAAATACCTAATGAACACATTGAGTTCAAACACCAAGTGAACACATAGAGTTCAAAAATACCTAATGAACACATTGAGTTCAAACACCAAGTGAACACATAGAGTTCAAAAATACCTAATGAACACATTGAGTTCAAAAATACTTATTATTTTGTCTCACATAAACTATTTCATCTACCCATGTTCTACCCAACATATTTGTAGATGCAAACACATATACAGTTTCAATCTTTTAAAACATGTATAAACCATTATTTCAACATCTATCTCAAGTAAACAAACAATGTATAAACACCTAGCACGTACTTCATAGCAAATACTTCATATCTATGCGGTAGAAGAAAGTGAATATACATTCACACATATAACAACAAAATATACACATAACACATATTTCGTATAAAATACTTCGTATTTATGTGTTAGAAGAAAGTAACCACACACTCACTTGGTTAGACGATGCTCGGACAGCACTACAACTCTAAGAGTAGTATTCTTTGGTGAAACTGGGATCACTTCGCACACCGGGCTTCTCGTGGGCAGAGCTTCGACTCGGAAACTCTTTTCTTCTCAGGATCTTCGGGCTTCGGGACTTGCTTCGGGTCTCGGGGTTGATACCGTGGCTTCGGGGGTACTTCTTTGCACGTAAATCGAGGTAAGACAGGAGAGAGAGAAGAGAAAATAGCAACCCTAAACGCCGGCCCTTCAAATCTATTTATAGGGAAAAATCTGCCCTTGCCACATCGTGGCACCTTTTTCCACGTTGTGGGCTTGATCGTCACTGCATGCGTCATCGCAGGTTGCGTCTGGGGGACTCCAGGAGGTGTCAGAAGACTTGCCACGTCGTGGTATCTGACACAACTTTGGGGTTCGCGCCCCGAACTTCAGAAATTCATAACTTTCGCATACGAACTCCATTTTCGACGTTCTTTATATCGACGCGAAAGTGAGATTATGCTCTGCAACTCTCGTTTAGACTCCATTGGCTAATTTTGACTTTAATTTTAATATATTATAAATATATGACTTTTATATTATTTTTAGTAGGCCGGCACAGGAAAACTCCGTTATAAATTCATAACTTCTTCATCTGACCTCTATTTTCGCCTATCTTTTTATCGTTTTACTACTATCGATGAGATCTTAGATTCTCATTTAGATTGTTTTAGCTACAAATCACTCGATCTCAAATCGAGGATTCGGCTGCATACTGCTAAGTCGAAATTTCGGAAAAATCATAACTTCCTCATACGAAGTCAGATTTGGGCGTTCTTTTTATGCACGCTTTCGGTATAATGTATTCTACGACTTTCATTTAGATTACTAGGGATAAATATCACCCTATCTTAATTTCGTATTTTACGTCATTCAGCATCGTGTCGGTTCTGTCGCGAAACTTCGACAGGTCATAACTTCTTCGTTATAACTCGGATTTCAGCGTTCTTTATATGTACGGAATCCTTGTAACATATAATAAAACTTAGTTAAGATTATTCCTTCAAAATAATCTTCCATCAAAAAGTCATTTTTTGACGCTTATTGTCCTTAAATTGACTAGCCCTAATCTACGGGCGTTACAATTCCACACTTAACTAAGAAAATATTGGATTTTCTGGAAATCATACTCTATCTCTTTTACAAGGAAAACGGTTTCTTCGTCAAACAAAATCTTATGAACTCACCAACTTAATTGTTGACACTTTTTCAAAACTACTTGTATTCTCAGGAAATCAGTGAAACAGGAAAACCAACAGCATTTTGAGGATGGGACGATAAATCGTCAAACAGTACATTTTGTCATCATAATGTAATTGATTTGAATCATGTAAACATATACGTTGGTGTAACTTTTTCAATTATATTTATGATGGTTGTATTTAATTTGAGCACTGTTATACTCGTTGTTATGATACTATACATGAAGTCCTCCACCCCCGGACGTTTTCCGCCATCCTTGGTTTAGGGGTGTGACATTATCCTCTATTGTGTGCTAGTTAAGATGTATGCTTTGGAAAATTGAAATTGCATGTATAGTTAGAGAACACTTAGATCCAAAGCATCTAGGGTTGCATGTGCACCATAGGAGTGGTATAGTGCTTAAAACCCAACAGTGGTATCAGAGCCTAGGATTGTTTTCTATTATATTTGATGCTTGGTTATTTTTCAAAGCTGAAAAACAATTTTCTAGCCTCTAACTGATGAACTCGCCGAGTCCAATGATCTGACTCGACGAGTTCACTCGCTAAAAGGGTCAGTTGACGAATCCAGTTCGTGTACTCGTCGAGTAGAGGCTTTTGTTTGCAGAATTTCGAGTTTTTGGCCAAAATTGGATTAGGATCATTACCAGAAATTGTTTTGTATCATCAAAATCGTACTTTCTGATTTGGTAATGATGATCCTCATCCAGTTAAAGGACAATTGTCAAATTTTAAGATAATAAGATAATTATTTGTATTATTTGATATGAATTGCCTTGCTATATGAGTTAGATTAGATCAATGGTAAATTGTATGATAATGTTGTTAGTTAAAATTGATCTAAGTTGTTCTTGAAGTGAGTTTGGTAACTTGTCATCAAGTTATATGAAAAGTCGCATTCATGAACATTAAAACTCATAATTTTTCATAAGTTATGGAAACAAAAAGTTTTAAAAGAGTTACAAAACCTTCCCTCAAGTTTTGGAATTTGTAAAGTCTCACTTATGAAACATTTAATTCCAAACCTTAGAATTTTAAAAGTTTAAAATTCAACCCTTATACTATTACAATATTATAAGTTATATATATATATATATATATATATATATATATATATATATATATATATATATATATATATATATATATATATATAAGACAAGTCAGTCTTACCGTTAGTGGGCTCATTCACGAAGTCGGCCCATAAGGGGGGTATAAGATTACTGCCTATAAAATGGTGGTTTAATGGGTGTCCACTCTCACCCACCGCTTCTTTGACTAGTGGAGGGTCGCTAGCCGAACAGGTAGGATAGGACATTAATTCTCGTTATATGTATAATGATAATTATATAAGTAACTAAATGTTTTATTTTAATTCCCAATCTTAGTTACTTTAGGAAAAATGTGAAAATGGTGTTATTCCATGAAATTGCATTTTACACCTTACTAAGTCATTAGTGGAGCGTGTGTGGTTAATTAACACATTAATTTAGGACTAGCAAGGGTGGAAAAGGGTAGTTTGATGTTAATCATAGATCAATGGAGCGTGTGTGATTAACCGACACATTGATTAGGTGATTTGTAACATTAAGAGTACCAAGCACATTTGCATGGTTATTCACACCTTGTTTGTGATCTTCAGCATCCCAGTCACAAACTTGAAGGGCATAATCAAGATTTAAACATGCCATTAGAAAGTTCAATGAATCTCAAATAATCTAGGAATTTCAATTCATTTAAATCTTAGTAATATATTTCATTTTTCATGGTGGAAATTGGTAAATCGTCATTTACCTAGCTTCAAATATTTTGCAATTGGATTACGGCATCACTCTTCCGAATTGTAAAATATTGTGTTGGGTCCTAGCCTTAATATTTCATTTAGGTGTTATGTTAAGGATTCTCATCTAATCTAAACTTTGTTATTCTTTCTTTTCAGATGTCTATCCCAAACAATGCTTCAGGCTCCAAGCTCATTCTCCCTCATGAACTTGGTTGGGAGAACTATCTTCGATGGGTCAAACTTTAACGATTAGATTAGAAACATTCGTATGGCCCTTCGCTACGAGGACAAAGAATATGTCCTCGATAAAGAGATGAAGGAGATTGATGAACAAACTGCTACTCCCGAAAAAATCGAGGAATACAGGGTTCGTGAGAGGGACGCGTCAAACGTGTCGTGCATTAGGATTGCTACCATGACTATTGAGCTTCAAAAGTCCTATAAGTTATGGCCCTACGAAATGCACCAAAATTTGATGGAAAGGTACCATCAAAGTGCTCGGCAGAAAAGGTATGAGATCATTGCCTCTATGATCACAACCAAAATTAAGGATGGTGAGTCCATCACGACCCACTTGCAAAAGATGCAGAGATATGCGGACCGCTTGCTGAAGATGTATGTGAACTTCGATGAAGAGTTGGCTATTGATGTCAGCCTACATTCATTACCTCCTTGTTATGATCAGTTTAAAATTATTATCATATGAACAAAGAGAAAGTCACTCTGAGCAAGCTTCAAGGCCTACTAAGAACTGAAGAAAGCAATTTGAAAGGCAAGGTTGTTGTACCTACTCCTACTGCTGCTGCCCTTGTTTTGGCAATTGGACATGGGAAAGGGAAGAAGAGTAAGGATCCTTCTAAGAGCCGTAAGGGAAAGTCTCTTGATGGGTCCTCTTCCAGTGGGACCAAAGTTGGTTCTGCTAATCCCTCTACCAATCCAAAGGAAGCGGAGTGCTTCCATTGTCATGAAAAAGGGCACTGGAAACGAAGCTGCCCCAAATACTTGCAGGACATTAAGGATGGGAAGATAAAGCCCACCTTCGCAGGTCTTTACACTATTCTTTCTAATAACTCATCACACGCTAATTATTGGTTCATTGATACAGGTTGTGGATTTCACATTTGTTCTGATTTGCAGGGACTAAAAAGAAGTAGGGATGTGGAGCATGGAAAAATAAACTTAATAATCGGAAATAGGAAAATGCCACCTGTCACCAAGATTGGAGTTTATTATTTATTGCTTAGTAGTGGGTTAAATTTAGAATTGAATAATTGTTGTTACTCGTCGGATATGGCGAGAAATATTATTTCCTTTCATAGTTTGTATAAACAAGGTTTTACCTTTTCTTTTAATAATGAAATTGGTAGTATTAATGCTTATTATAATGGTACATTTTATTTTGAAGCATTACCTAGTAATGGTATATATAAAATTTGTGATGGTTGTAGATAACCTAGGAAATAATGTGTTGAATATTGATTCGTCCAATGTTTTGGACAAGGCATGCTTGTGGCATTGTCGTCTTGGACATGTCAACAAGAAGCGTATAGCCCAACTCCAAAAGGATGGAGTCTTGGAGTCATTCGACATGAAGTCGGATGACACTTGAGAATCTTGTTTACTTGGAAAGATGACCAGGTCACCCTTCATTGGTAATTATGAGAGGTGTGAAGGTCTGTTGGATCTCATACAAACCGATGTGTGTGGACCCTTCAGATCTGCTACGAGGGATGCTAACCGCTTCTATGTGACTTTTATTGATTATTACAACAGATATGGCTACATCTACTTAATCAAGCTTAAGTCAGAAGCCTTTGAAAAGTTCAAAGACCTTAAGAAGGAAGTGGAGAATCAATTATGCAGGAAGATAAAGATGCTCCGATCCGATCTTGGTGGAGAGTATCTTAGTATCGAGTTTCACGACTATCTTAAGGAATGTGGAATTGTTTCACAGTTGACGCCACCTAGGACACCGCAGTTGAATGATGTGGCTGAGAGGCACAATCGAACCTTGTTGGACATGGTTCGTTCCATGATGAGTCGAGCTTCATTACCTATCTGATTATGGGGTATGCCCATATCCTTAATCTTGTCCATACTAAGAAGGTTGCCAAAACACCTCACAAGATGTGGACAAGGAAGGTTCCCTTGTTGGATCACATCAAAGTTTGGGGTTGTGAGGCTTTCGTAAGACGAGAGACTCACGAAAAGCTCGAACCTCGCAGTGAGCGATGTATTTTCATCGGCTACCTACAAAAATCCTTTAGATATCTCTTCTATAGACCGAGTGACAATGTTGTGTTTGTTGCGAGGAGAGGGATTTTCCGAGAGAGAGAACTCATATGCCGAGAGGACAGTGGGAGGCAACTTTACCTTGAAGAGTTTCAAGAGTTAAGTGATGAAGGAACCTCAAACACTGGTGCTCAAACCGAGGAGGAAACTCCTGTTGAACCGATTGACGAGTTCGTATCTCTGAGACGTTCCAGTAGAGTTGGTGTTCCACCTGTGTTATATGGTTTTCATATAACAGCTGAAGGTGATACATTTATCAGTGATAGTACATTGATAAATCTAGATGAACCAAATAACTACAAGGAAGCCATGGTAGACCCCAAGTTTACTAAATGGATCGAGGCAATGGACAACGAGATTCAGCCCATGTATGGAAATCAAGTTTGGAACTTGGTTGACAATGTACCAGGTCGCAAGACAGTCGGATGCAAATGGATCTTCAAGAAGAAGACCGACATGGATGGGAAAGTACACACATATAAGGTGCGACTGGTTGTGAAGGGCTTCACTCAAACTCAGGGAGTTGACTATGATGAGACCTTCTCACCAGTAGCAAAGATTAAATCTATAAGGGTTACGTTAGCCATAGTTGCATTTCATGATTATGAAATATGTCAAATGGATGTCAAAACCACTTTCCTTAATGAAAAGTTGGTTGAAGATGTTTACATGTGTTAGCCAGAGGGTTTTGTCAATGCAAAGTACCCTAATAGAGTGTGTATGCTTGAGAAACCCATTTATGGAATGAAACAAGCATCTCGCAGATGGAATCTTCATTTTGATAAGAAAGTCAAAGAGTTTGGATTTTCGAGAAGCGAGGATGAGTCCTATGTATATGTCAAAGCTAGTGGGAGTATAGTTAGCTTCCCGGTGTTGTATGTAGATGACATATTGCTCATAGGAAACGACATCCTAACCTTGCAGGAAGTGAAGTCCGAGTACAGAGGCTGAGATAGCAGAGATGAGTCGAGTACCATATGCTTTCGCAATTGGATCGACCATGTATGCTATGACTTGTAATCGCCCTGATGTGGCCTTTGCTTTGAGCATGGTTAATAGATATTAAGGGAATCCTGGTAAAGCTCACTGGACTGCAGTAAAGAACATTCTTAAGTACCTACGGAGGACTAATGACTGGGTTCTTACCCTCGGTGGGAGTGATGACTTGAGAGTGACAAGGTATTGTGATGCCCATTTTCAGACCGACGGAGATAATTTGCGCTCTCATTCGGGATGGGTGCTTACCCTAAATGAGGAGCAGTAACATGGAAGAGTTCCAAGCAGGAGACTGTATTTGATTCAACATGTGAATCAGAGTACATAGCAGCTAGTGAAGCATCGAAAGAGGCGATATGGTTGAAAAACTTCATTAGAAACCTTGGAGTTGTACCATTCATTAAGGAGCATGTGGAGATTTTGTGTGATAATGAAGGGGCGGTTGCCTTAACCAAGGAACCGAGAGATCATGGTAGATCTAGGCATATCGACAGAAAATACCACTTCATAAGACATCAAGTAGAAGAAGGACACCTCGTTGTGAAGAGGATTGTTATATTAATGTCTAAGTCCATAACTATTTTGGTATGTACTTGACCCGATTATGAGCATGGTCCTTTTGGGTTGCCTTCACCATAGCAATATGTAGGATGAATTAAGGAGAGAGAGGTTTAAATATGATTTATTAATATATTATGAGAATAATATATTAAAGGAGAAATCATATTGTTTAATTAATATTAGTCAAGAATTAATTAAGAATTAATTTTGTGGCTAAAAGAGATTAATTAAATTTAGGGGACTGGACTGTAATTATTGGATAATTGAGTTATTGGGCTAAGGAATGCTAAAGGAATAAGGGGTGAATGAAATTATGATGGAAGCCCATCATATTTTCGTCCATGGCCTTATCCAGAAGGTTCCATGGGCTGCTTAGAGTTTAAGCTGTCCATTAGGGTTTTGACTGAAACCCTAGCAGCCCACACAAGTATATAAAGGACCCCTTAGGCTCCAAAAAGGTGGAAAACTGATTCTCTAGGGTTTCTAGTCGTTTTTGGGCAGCCTCCTTTCTTCTCCTCTTCATCCAAGTTGTATATGGTGTTTGTGACTCCATTAGAGGTGTAGCACTTGAGGCACTAAGCTTTTGAAGCCAATCCGAGCGAGGAATTGATTGTTATTACTATATAACAATCAAAGGTAATTCTCTAAACCCTAATTCAGTTTATAATATGTTAGATCTAAGTTTATTAGTCTTGGATTCAAAGCATGTACAATAGAGAAACCTAGATCCAAGCATTAGGGTTTGTATGAGCACTTAGGATTGTTCTTGTGCATAAAACCTATCAGTGGTATCAGAGCCTTGATTGGTTTCTGTTGTATGTGATGCTATGTTGAATTATTTACTGAAAAACGAGTTTTTTGCCTCTGCCCGACTCAACTCGGCGAGTCAGTATCTGGACTCGGCGAGTTGGCCCTACTCGGCGAGTCCAGGTCTGACTCGGCGAGTCAGTGCGTCAGCCAGAGGGTATTTCGGGATTTAGCTGCTGTTTTGACTTGGATTTGATGCTTAATTCATTTTTTGAAGTTAAAATCCGATTTTTATCTTAAATTAATGATTATCCTTGCCAAAACAATAGATAATTTCAAATCTTTTAAATATTGGTTGTTTATATGATAAATATGGATTATTTCAAATTATTTGGTAATTATCTAGTGACTAAAATAAGATTAGGTCAAATATAGATAATTATGAAATTAATTGTTTAATTTGAATTATTTGTTATTTGATCCCTAATGTTTTGAAATGTTTCAAAACTTGCCATCAAGTTTTGGAACTTAAAAGTTGATTAAAAGTTTAATTTTGAAATGTTAAATTCTAAAACCCTAGTAATTTGGAAAAGTTCAAATCACACCCTTATGGTTTTGTTAATTAATTAAAATGCATAATTAAAAGTGATTTAATAAACCCATAAAGTTTTTGGTTTACATTTAATTAAATTAAAAGTATAATTTGCTAAATTAAACCACCTAGTATTTTAAAAGTGTAAAATACACCCTATACTATATATAACATTAAAAGTCTAATATTATACATATATGAGTAAATAGTCAGTCTTACCGTTAGTAGGCCTCATTCACGAAGCTGGTCTATAAGGGGTGTTTGAGGAAATTGCCTATAAAATGGCGATTGAATGTGTTGGGGTTGCAAAGTTATTCATTCATGACTTTGTAAATGTTTGACTTTTGTAAAACCCACTTGCATGTGGTGCTTTAGCCTTTAGACCCATTTGTTAGAGAGTGAGAGAGAGACATGTAAACACCTCTATAAATAGTGGGTTCATACCACTTGTAGAGGTGTGCTTGAGAGATGTAGAAGTGAGTGTGTAAGTGTGTGTTAATTATGTAGTCTAGATCTAGTCCTTTTTTGTAACACCATATACATTCAATATATCTCTTAAACACCCAAATTACCATGTTCAATTGTGCAAGCTTTAATTCCGCATGCCAAACCATGTTCTTTGTCACTACAATTGGTATCAGAGCGGGTCTTCAAGATCAAGGTGATTTTTAAAGAACGATTCTCGGTTTGGCAATTTTTGTTGCAATTTTGAGCAATTTTGGTGAGTCTCTCTCTATGATCTCTCTTAATTTCGTTGAAATCGTGCTTAACGTTTTTGATTTGTGATCATTTGACTCGTTGGATCTAAATTTTTGTTGAAAAACCCATTTGTTGTAATCCAATAAATTTTTATTGATCAAGTCCCGATTCAATTTTATATTCGTTTATTCGATTTGAGTTTCAAATTGCATGTATTCGTTTGAATCAAGAACTTGTCCAAATTCATTGTAATTCATTTCATATCTGGATACTGTTCATCGAGTAGCCCAAATCATCAATCAATTCATGAAGAGCCCAATCAAAAATCAAATTACTGTTCATGATCTCGATTTGAAGCCCAAAATCAATATTCTTTACTGTTCATCGATCCACTTTATTGAGCCCAAATCTCAAATATTCATTACTGTTAAAACACCTTTGTGATCCAATTTTACAAGCTTTGTTCTATTCAGTGAATTCAAGTCTACTACATGTATTTTGTTCGTCTATTCGATCTTTCTTGTCAAACGAGTTCGTATGATATTTTTTGTCGATCGGTTGGTTTGTAGACTATCGTGTTCGGAATCGATTTTTATTTTGTTAATCATTGATTGAATGCAAGTCGTATTTGATTCAAACTTGTATTTGATGATTGTTCGATTTTGACGAGTTCTTAAGACTGATGTCTGTTTATCGACTTTTGATTTACTCGAAATCGATTTTGATTTTGATTATGATTCGATGATGATAATGAACGATTCAAGAACAGATATTAGTGATGAATGAAAAGCCAAAAAGGAAAGTCAAAATCAAAGAGTATACTAAAGTCGACTTTGAGTTTTACTGAAATTGTTCTTGGATGGAGTCAATTGGGAGTCGTATATTTGATTTCAAAGGTTTTTGTTTGTTGATTGAACGAAGCCTTGAAGATTTTGCAGTCGATGTGTTTGTTCTTGATGTCGATGAGTTTGTTCTTGATGTCGATGAAGTTTGGGAAGAAATGTTATTGATAGCAAAAGAATCGTTGGTGAATGAAAGGCGAAGGATCGACAATCGATTGATGAACAGATGACAAAAAAAAATTAATTTTGATTCCTAAGGATTCGCATGATTTGGATGGATGTTAAGAACGAACAGATGAAGAAATTGAAGGAGGATGCGAAAAGATCAAAAATTGGGTTCGCATTTCTGTGATTGGAGTCGATTTTGGGGTTAGATTTCTAAGGTTAGATGATCGATTTGGGTTGCTGATTGAAAAACAAAAGAGTGAAATTTCGTAATTTGGACGATTGGTTTTTAGCTTTAGATGTCGGTGTTGAATTACTGGAAGAACTGAAAAATCTTAAGTTCGCATCTTCATTGGATTCGCATATAAATTTTTTGGTTCGCATCTGCAATGTTGGTTTAGTTCGCATTTGGAGCAGATCACATGTAAAAGCAAAAATGTTCGCATTTGGTAATACAGACCAAAATCGGGTTCGCATTTGAGTATGTCAAACATGAGTTCGCATCTATGACTTGTGTTCGCATCTGGAATGGAAAATTGGGTTCGCATTTTGGTGAGTTAAACATGCGAAACATTAAGATGCGGAGTCTGTGATTTGGGAAAGAACACAAAGCTTTTACAGTAAAATGCGAATTGGGGAAGAAACACACATATTTCGCATTTTGATCCCTGTCCTTTTCAAGAAATAACACAAGTAGTCCAACTTCGCAAATTTGAAGAACATGCAGAAATTGTCAAAACGAGTACTTGTAGTTTCGCATTTTTGACAGTCTATACCCAACTTCGCAAATGGGGTCATAAAATGCTGAAATTGCAGAATTTTCAAATCTGGTCCTTGCAGTTTGTGCGAATTTACACATTTTACCCAGTTTCGCAAATGGGAGTGTGTTTCGCATATTTGGCTGTTTTGGGCGCAACGGGTCACTGCAGAATTTTGAAATTGACAATTTCTACCCATTTTTGAGAAATTTTGTCAAAGGCAATCCGTGAACGACGATAAAAATTCATTATTTTTTGGGTTTTCCGGATTGAAGCACAAAGTTGATGCCACATGTTAAGGGGGAGTTTTGACATGAAAAAATCCAAATAGAGCACGTTCTTTTTCCTTTGGAGTTTTATAATCAAATTTCGATTATAAAAAGGGGGAGAAGTTTTATATGGAAATTCGAACTTGAATTTTTCATATTACGCGGATTTGAAGACCGAAGTGATCTTGAAGTTTTGAAGATTACGAGATGATGAAATTGGAAGTTCGGAAGTGATGTATTCGAAATGGGTTTGGAATTATTGAAGATTTTTGGGGTGTGTTTTTATGCGCAACTTTGGGGTGATTATTTGAAGTTAATCATTCGTTGCTGCTTGGTTTGTATGGTCTCACATCCTAGAGCCCAAATTGAAGAGTCATGGAAGAATTGAAGATTGAAGTTCGTTTCGACATGTGTCACCTTTGAGGCTCGAACCGCGTAGTGCTTGATTTTGGAAGATTTGAAGTGGGTCATTCATTCCTAACTTTGAGGGGGAGAATGTTGGGGTTGCAAAGTTATTCATTCATGACTTTGTAAATGTTTGACTTTTGTAAAACCCGCTTGCATGTGGTGCTTTAGCCTTTAGACCCATTTGTTAGAGAGTGAGAGAGAGACATGTAAACACCTCTATAAATAGTGGGTTCATACCACTTGTAGAGGTGTGCTTGAGAGATGTAGAAGTGAGTGTGTAAGTGTGTGTTAATTATGTAGTCTAGATCTAGTCCTTTTTGTAACACCATATACATTCAATATATCTCTTAAACACCCAAATCACCATGTTCAATTGTGCAAGCTTTAATTCCGCATGCCAAACCATGTTCTTTGTCACTACATAATGGGTATCCACTCTTACCCACCGCACTCTTGACTAGTGGAGGGTCGTTAGCCGAATGGGTAGGATAGGACAGAAACCTTCCATTATAAGTATAATGAAGTACAAAGTAACTAAATGCTTTTTCAAATTCCCAAATCATAGTTACTTTAGGAAAATGTGAAATTGTATGCTAATCCATAGAATTACACTTCGTACCCCTGTCAAACGTTAGTGGAACGTGTGTGGTTAACCGGCACACTAATTTGGGGATGAAATTGGTAGCGAAGGGTGACTCGATGTTTGTCATAGATCAATGGAGCGTGTGTGGCTAACCGGCACATTGATTAGGTGATTGTAGCATTGGGTGCACCGCGTGATTCGTATGGTTATTCACACCTTATTTGTGATCCTCGGCATCCCAGTCACAAATAGTAGGGCATAATCGAGATTAAACATGCCATTGAAAAGTTCAATGAATCTCAAAAGATCTAGGAGTTTCAATTCATTTAAAACTTAATCTTCCTTTTTGTTTTTCATGGTGGAAATTGGTAAATCGTCATTTACCTACCTTCAAATATTCTACAACTAGATTACGGCATCCCTCTTCTAGGTTGTAGAGTATTGTGTTGGATCCTAGCTTGATGTTTCATTTGGGTGTTGCATCACTCAATCAACTTAACTTGAATTTTCTCCCGTTTTGTAGATGTCTACATCTTACAATGGTCTTCTCAAATACTTTGGAACAAGCTTTCCAAATGAAGATGACGTTCCGAGATACGATCAAGGAAATGAGAGTCATGCTTCACTTCCTCCACCTCCTCCAATTATTCTCCCTGACCCACAAGTTCAAAGGCTTGAAAAGTTCAAGCTCACTCAAGCCCTTTTGGCAAGTAAACACGAAGATGGGAAACCTGTGTGTGCGCACGTCTTAGAGATGAAGTCACACATTGATAGGTTAAACATGTTGGGTGTCGAGATTTCAAGTGAGTTGGTTGTTGACTGGGTTCTTCAGTCACTTCCTGAATCATATAGTGAGTTCGTTAGAGAGTACTATATGATGGACCACGACGTGACCCTAATTGATCTCACCTATTTGCTTATAGCTGCTGAATCAACAATGATTTGGCGTGCTGGTCAAGCAAATTTGTCTGGTGAATCAAACTCTCAAACTTCAATGGACACTGGCAACATTGGAAGTCCAGAAAGAACTAAGTCTGTGATTGTCCGATGTGTTGTGCCAAAGGAGTCCATTTGCTTTTATTGCCAAGAGAAGGGGCATTGGAGACGAAGTTGCCCTAACTACCTGAGAGATCTAAGAGATGGGAGAGTCAAGACGTTTGGCTCTACTTCAGGTGAAATCCATTATCTAACTCTTTTAAGTTCCTATTCTAGATTCTTAATACATGATGTGATAAGATTGCATTTTGATGTTTTGTAGGATCGAAGAAAAGAGAGGAAGCTTTAAGGGAAGAAGTGAGCTGAATCTAATAGTGAAGAAATGGATTTCGATCGCATTACTTGAAGAATGGATTCTTGAGCTACTACTTGGAGTTAGAATAGATTGTTAAGAAATATGTAATAACATAGTTTTCAATTGAATTGCATTATAAGGACAAATTTTTCCGCAATAAAATGAATTTTGACTTTATCTTATTTATTTATCCTTGCAATGGCATGTATGAAAGAATTGATGTTTGAATGTTTCTATTATTAGCAATAATGGATTTGATTCTTAATTATGTTATTTGTGGAAATGTCAAAAGTTTACCAAATAGGGAGAGTTTCTCATCGCCCAAGTTTCAATTGGACAGAAACTTGAAATCATGCAATGTGTATTGTATGATGAATGAAAAACTTTCACATTTGGGAAACTTAGACTAATTCTTTGACAAAGTGTAGAATGAAGGACTAGGAGATCGAGTACACTAGGTTGTACGTTGATCAAGTCTACCACAATAGTGACAAACATATTCGTCATGATTTACTAAAGTTTAGTAAATATAGTTATACTTATAAGATTGAGTATAATTCTGAGTTAACTGAAAGAGTTTCAATCAATAGCAGAACGAATAAGAAGAATCAAGAAGGTAGAAAGATAAAAGTTTCTCCATTCTAAGAAGAAGGGAGAGTACCTTTTATTGTGGCTTAATGATTAAGAACCATGTCTCAATTGATCCTCTAAGTGAGTCTTAGTGCAATTGCATGTATAAGAAGAGGAATCGAGAATTGTAGAAATGGTTAAATCAAGAAGTCAATCGTACTTCGTTCCAATATCAAGTCTTAGAGTCAAGATTGTGACATTGAGTGAAAAGTCTTAAGTAGGTTTATAACACTCATCAAATGTGGAACTTGGAAAAGTTTCCTTATTCTTGCACATTTGAAATTGGTAAGTTGTGCTGTCTTGGATAAGACAAAGACCAACTAGGACCAATTATGTGAAGTGTTTTGTCTTGATAAGAACTACACTAACTCTTGAACATTTGCTTTGTCAAGAAATGTTTCTTGACAAAGAGAATCATATATGTCAAGAGGTCAGTGGGAGTTTTAATGTTTTTGAAAAAGTTTCAAGAACAAATCAAGAATAAATCCTATCGATCATCACTAGCACACGACTTGAGGTTTACAACCTATCGTGTTGACATTATTTTGTTTTCGGTGTCGTTCCAATTGAGTTAATTGTGCATGTGAGTTCTATGAGTTCTCATTTGAATGCATAAAGACAAAGTAACTTGATCAATAGATAGTACATTGATAGGTAAGGATAAGTTACTAAACTACTTGGAAGACATGGTGGGCACTCGTGTTACCATAAGGCAAGAAATCAAGATTAAGAAAGTTCAGTCCATATGAGTTTGGATTTGTCGCAAACCTTGGTTTTCGGCAAATTCACATGGATAGGAACTCATACACCATAAAGTCTAAGTGTCATAAGATTCCCTCCTTCATGAAAATGACTGTGAGGAAATGCTTTCACTAAGAGAGATCTTAAGAAGATAGCAATTGTGAAAATTGTATTCTCAAATTCGATTATGGTTACGGCATCCCTTTCCATAGTTCGAATTGTGAGATTTGGCAATTAGGTTGAACATTTGGAACTTAGTAACATAAGTTCTATATTGTTTAAACACACATATGAGCTATCTAAGGCAAAGGTGTATAAGTTTAAGAAGCTTAGATAAAGGCTTATCGAAGCATCTGGTATTAGAAATATGAATTTCAGAAATTCAATAGGCATTGTTTTCTGGAAGTTCATTTGTTTTCTGAATACATGTCAAAGCTAGTGGGAGCATAAATGTTATGCTTATATGATAATCATCATGATAGTGGGAGCATAAGTGTTATGCTTGTATGATTATTATGGCAAGTATTGCAAGTTAGCAATATTAATTATAGAAAAACAAAGATTCAATTTGCAAAGTTGCATGGGTTGAAAAGTTGTTTTGCTATAATTAAGGGAGAGAATATTATACTTCGTTTCAAAATCTAAAGCTTAGATTGAGAAATTTTAATATTTTCAGTCAAAGGATACATTGTGTGTTCTTAAAATTCGATTATGATTACGGCACCCCTCTTCATAGTTCGAATTGTGAGAACATGACACATAAAATATTATGGCAGAAGATTGATAAAGTATCATATCTTTATGTAAGATATTATGCATCGTGTCCCATACGCTTCGGGTATAGGATCGATTGCAAATGCTATAGTATTTTACCATTCTAAAATTTTCCAAATGTCTAGCGCATTAAGAGGGAAAAAGGACTAGAATTGGTTTTGACTAAAATAATTAAACAACTATCAAAGGACGATCCAAAGTTCGCTGAGGATTGGTCGCTTGTGAGTAGTTGGAAGTATGGTATTGGATGGACCATATCGACATTATTATGAATAAATAAGATTCTATTAAGAATGAGTTGTCATATGGCAAGTGTGGAAATGTTTCCATATTGGGAGTTGGATATTGAGAATCTATGTCTAGATTAGAAACTTTTATGCAAGAAGGATGTTCAAAGGAATGCACTTTGAATGTGAGACTTCACGTCTATAGAATTGTCTTGTAACAATTTCCGATATAGTACTTTGTAATTTCATTGGCTAAGTCTTGGGGACTTTTGTGCTATGATTTTGCAAAGGGATCATTGAATAAAATGTTAGAATCTAGCATATTCTAGTAGTGGCAAGAACCTTGTGTTCTTACACTAATAATTAGGATTAAGGAATTGTGAAATGAGCATCATTGGAAAAGTTTTCAGATGATCTATTTCACAAAGCGTGGACCATAGGAAACAAAGTGTGCATGTTTAGAGCATGGGAAAATTGTTGTCGTAATTCAAGTAATGAGTTGATTATCCGAAACATTAAATGATAAATAATGAGTAATCAATATGGTGGATAAATAGAAGTGTTTTATTTACTCTCACAAGTTTGGGGCCATATAAGATTAAGTATTATTGTTATGTTTCAGTTTGCATGTTTTGACTTCCAGAATAACTAGGTTATTCAAACATCCACAGTCGTTCATACGTTGGGAGTAGGTATGAAGGAAGACTGTCATGAATCTGTCTGTAGATTGTCTGAAGTGTTTAGACATGGCACAAGTTTGCTGCAGAGTTCATGAGTGCTTTGATAAGATTAGAGTATTGGATTAAACCCACGCTCACTTGGATCACTTCATGGTTTTATCACGAGTGATTAGTGAGACGATAATATTGTATATTCTTGAAACCGAGACATGTGAGTTGTTATTTGTTGGTCGGTTGCACATTGATAATAAGTAAACGCACCAGTAACTTGGTGTTATAAAACTTATTGTTGTGTGTGATTCAATCAATAAATGCAAGCGAGCATTTGAGTCGAAGTTTATCCATTCCTTTTACCCAAAGTGGGATAAAAGCAATATCTATGGGCCTCTCGATGATTTAATGATGACACCTAAGCGCTTGGCCAAGCCGGGACTAAGTTGATGTGTTCAATTATAGTCTGTTGTCTGTCATCATAAATCGGAAGTCGGGAAACAGTATAGAGAGAATGATTGAAATTGATGTCTTTTGTCTATACGATATCTTGAGAATGGAGGAATATATAATCGCTTATCTAGAGGACACGCTATCTGATAAGATCAGAGTTGACAGCGGCTTTTGAAAGATACGATTGCTGATCAGGTTCTAAAGTCATACGGAAAATAGTTATTAGACTTATCCAAGTGGGAGACTGTTGGATTAATGTCTAAGTCCATAACTATTTTGATATGTACTTGACCCGATTATGAGCATGGTCCTTTTGGGTTGCCTTCACCATAGCAATATGTAGGATGAATTAAGGAGAGAGAGGTTTAAATATGATTTATTAATATATTATGAGAATAATATATTAAAGGAGAAATCATATTGTTTAATTAATATTAGTCAAGAATTAATTAAGAATTAATTTTGTGGCTAAAAGAGATTAATTAAATTTAGGGGACTGGACTGCAATTATTGGATAATTGAGTTATTGGGCTAAGGAATGCTAAAGGAATAAGGGGTGAATGAAATTATGATGGAAACCCATCATATTTTCGTCCATGGCCTTATCCAGAAGGTTCCATGGGTTGCTTAGAGTTTAAGCTGTCCATTAGGGTTTTGACTGAAACCCTAGCAGCCCACACAAGTATATAAAGGACCCCTTAGGCTCCAAAAAGGTGGAAAACTGATTCTCTAGGGTTTCTAGTCGTTTTTGGGCAGCCTCCTTTCTTCTCCTCTTCATCCAAGTTGTATATGGTGTTTGTGACTCCATTAGAGGTGTAGCACTTGAGGCACTAAGCTTTTGAAGCCAATCCGAGCGAGGAATTGATTGTTATTACTATATAACAATCAAAGGTAATTCTCTAAACCCTAATTCAGTTTATAATATGTTAGATCTAAGTTTATTAGTCTTGGATTCAAAGCATGTACAATAGAGAAACCTAGATCCAAGCATTAGGGTTTGTATGAGCACTTAGGATTGTTCTTATGCATAAAACCCATCAAGGATATCGTCTGAGGACAACCAAGCATATCCCCTTACGAAGGGACTGAGTAGGGTTAGGCACTTGCAGCATGCAAGGGGCATTGGGCTAACTGAAAATATTAGTTTTAGTGATTAGATAAATATTTAGAAACTTGTAATAGCTAAACTGTATTTGACATTTGATGATTGAATAAAAGGAGTTTTATTTATAAGTAAAGTTACTATCTTGTGTCAGTTATTGACTATTGTTTCACTTTTGCATGTTTTGACTTCCGGAATAATAAGATTATTCAAATTATCGACAGTCCATCATACTTTGGAAGTAGGTTATGAGCTTAGACTGTCATGAATTGGCTTGTAGATTGTCTAAGGTGTTATACATTGCAAAAGTATGCTACAACGTTCATGAGTGCTCTTGAGAAAAGATTTGAGTATTAGATTAAACCCACGCTCACATGAATCACTTCATGGAATTTGTCATGAGTGATTGTGAGACGATAATATCATATAGTCTTCAAACCAAGATATATGAGTTGTTGACTACGAGTTGGTTGTGCATTGATGATATGAAAACACATCAGTAACTTGATGTTATAAAACATATTGTTGTGCATGATTTAACGAGTAGTTAGTACAAGCATATAAATCAGAGTTTATCTGTTCCTTTTATCCTAAAAGGATTAAAAGCGATATCTTGGGCCCCTCGATGATTTTGTTTTGACTTATGTGTCGGGCCCGGTCAGGACTAAATTGATGTGTTCAATTATGTTCTATGTCAGACAAATTGGAAATCGAAAAACAAACTGTAGCAAATAAGTATGACTATGCTCCATGTATTTGTACACATGATATCTTGAAGAACATAGGAATATATGATCCCTTATCTAAAGGACGCGTCACTGACTAGGTCAGAGTTCGACAACGGCTTTTGAAAGCTACGATTGCTAATCGGATTTTGAAGTTACATTGGCAGTTATAGTTATTAGACTTATCCAAGTGGGAGACTGTTGAATTAGCTGTCTAAGCCCATAACTATAACTGGGATGTACTTGACTCGATAGTAGCATGGTCCTTTTGGGTTGCCTTCATTAGAGCAATTTGATAGGATGGACTTTCGAGAAAAAAGTTATTTGTGATTTATTAATATATTATAAGTATAATATATTAATTGAGAAATCATATTATTTAATTAGTATTGATCAAGAATTAATTTTGAATTAATTTAGTGACCAAAAGAGACTGATTAAATATACGGGGACTGATTAAGTAAATCAATGATTCTTATAATGTGGGCCAATGATCCATGGTTGAGTAGGATGGGCTAAACCAATATGATAATCCATGGAGGTTTAACCCATGGAGCCTAAGAAATATGAAGGGTCATGGTGCATTAGGGTTTGCATGGATGAAACCCTAGCCTTTGTCACACTATAAAGGCAAACCCCTAGCCCTAAAATCGGTTCCCCATTCATTCTAAGAGAGTGATAATCGATTTTGAGATAACTAGCCTACTCTACTAAGCCTCCTCTTGCATTTGGTGTTTGTGACACATTAGAGACATCACACTTGAGGTGCTAAAGCTTTCTAAAGCCAAGAACTACAAACTACATCAAGAGGTATTCATCTACCTTGGTTTTTATGTTGTATATCCTATATTGCATGCTAGTTAGGATGTATGCTTTGGAAAATTGAAATTGCATGTATAATTAGAGAAAACTTAGATCCAAAGCATCTAGGGTTGCATGTGCACCATAGGAATGTTATAGTGCTTAATACCCAACATGACTCAGTTAGCACCAAGGGTGGCAACACTAAGCCTAAAAATGGATTAGAACCATAGAACTTCATCCTTGGGACCAAAATGAACTAAAACTCAGAAATAAGAGATATAAGATATCAATGGTAAAGTTCAGAGCTTTATACCTTTAATAAGTTGACAACTAGTCACAAAATCCAGATCCATAAGCTTCTCCTTGATCCCCATCTTTACATCATATTCCACCTTCTTGAAATGGGTCAAACAATCCAAAACATTGGACTCCATAAGCTCAAAATGCCACCATGAATGCTTAGGGACAATTTCCATGGTTTTAGAGGGTGGAGGCTAAAGATATTAGGGTTAGGTTATGAGATAAGGAGCTTAAATAGGGTCCAAGACCCTAAAATAGGGTTCTGATCTGACTGACGTACGCCTAGCATACACATGGTACGCCCAACGTACTCCGGGGAACATTCGCGACCATCCTGGTCAGTACGCCCAACGTACTCCAAGGTACACCCCACCTACTACCTTCTTCACTAGTACGCCCCACATACGCTTTGTGTACCATAACTTTCAAAACTTCCGAAGACCATAACTTCTTCATTATAAGCCCGATTTCGACGATCCTTATATCAACGGAAAGGTAACGAGAAACCCTACACTTCTATCAACTCATACCTTTCTTAAGACCTTCCAAAAAAAAATCCATTTGCCACAAAAGCCCAAATGACACTTTACCAAAATACCCCTAGGCTCCAAAACACGAACCGAACACCTGGATCACTTCTAATACATCACCCGCTCCCAAATGGGCCTAGATCCTGCCTTTTCAAAAGCCCTAATCCTTATGATGACCGATCTTCAGGGCCATAGCCTCAGACTAGGAATCGATTCAGAACAAGATGTTACACGGAGCTTGGACCTATTCAGCTATAGTTTGCATTTGAGGTGAGTCTTCTCACCATACCAATAGGTATAAGACACCAAGGCCGGCCCATTTTATGATATATGGATTATTGATTTGTTTACAGTTATGTTGGTATGACATTTGCATGAAAGACCCCGGGGGGTTCCCGAGGCAATAGATTGAGACCATGTGGGGGTTCCCATGGCATTTGGTGTAAGACCTTGGAGGGTTTCCATGACATCCTAGTATGTTTGCATGTTTAGCTTGTATGATATTTTCTTAGTTAGTGAAGACCATGTGGGGGTTCCCATGGCAGGAAGACCATGTAGGGTTTCCCATGGCGGATAGTTAAGACCACGTGGGGGTTCCAGTTGCATTAGGTATAAGACCTTGGAGGGTTTCCATGACATCATTATATGTTGTATGCATGGCTTATGTGGTTTATGTAGCTTTTATAGCTAATATAGATTATGTGATTATGTGGATTGTGTGTGGTATGCTCTGGGGAACTCACTAAGCATTAGCTTACAATTTGTTGGTTTGTTTTAGGTACTTCTAAGCCTAAGGGCAAGGGCAAGGCTTGATGGCGCGATCTGCACTCTGTCAGACGTTTTTATGGGACACTCTGATATTTGAAATAAAAATGTTGATGTTATGAATTTGAAAACAATTGTTCTTAAGATTTGGTGGTTTATTGGAAACGTTTTGATTATTTAAAAATGAAAAATTTTCTTTGGAAAAATTGGGTTGTTACAAAAATAACCATAAAATGATATTTAACAAATTGAATGAGAGTATGACAAGTGGCAAAAACAAAACCTTTATTTATTCGAGAGGATAGTTAGAAACTATAAAAATGGTCATATTTTTTATAACGACATTATTTTTATTTTAAAAACCCTAAAAAGTTGTTAGGCACATAACAAAAAAACAATTCGCAATAAGTGTGCAACATAATTGGAATACATTATACCATAAATATGTATACATATTTATGTATACACTTTTAGATACTACAAACCTTTTTTTTCTTTATTTATCAATATCTTATAAATGTGTTCATATATTTTTCATGGGTCTCGGTACATTGTCAATTTGTCTACATCTTACCTAATAAATAAGAGGTTTTTTTTGCCACATGTCATCACCTAATTCAATATGTCAAATAACATTTTTTTTAATTTTTTCAATTGCATTTAAATCCACTTGGCAAATTGTGGTTTTTTTAGCTTTGTTATTAAATTATAAAAAAATGTAATATGAAAATATAATTAAGAACATAAGGAAAGTTAAATATCAAATTCAATTGAAATTCAAATCAACCTTCCAATTTGAAAAACATAATTTTCGGCAATCCGTTCTGAATTCACGATAATTTGCAGAAAACTTGCAAAAGTTTGTTTATCCACTGCTATTATTGACATTCTTTCCAAATTCAGTTTTATAAATTATTAAACATGTAATGCTTAACAAAATATATTGTTTGAAAAAAAAACCGTATATTACATGGATCTCACACCTAGTCTTTCTATTATATCTACATATTTGTTACAACCATGTCACTATATTACGAGACCTTTTATTTGGGATTTACATGTGTCATGTAATTACTGAATTTTTGAATAAAAACAATTAAAAAAATAGTTACATTGACTTTGACTATTTAAAGAAGACAACCGAACATATAGTCTGTTGATATAGCAATGAATATCAAATGACTTTTCTTAAGGTCGAGAGTTCAAGTCCCGTGGTGGACATAGGTGGAATTAGGTGTTAGTTTAGGGGTAGATTATAATATTTGTATTTTTCGGTTAAAAAAAAGCAATGAATATGTTTCAAACATTTATATGACCTCCTACCTTGCATTATATCACATTAAATCCAGACATTTTGCTATATATATATATATATATATATATATATATATATATATATATATATATATATATATATATATAAAGAGAGAGAGTGTGTGTGTTCAATTGAGAAAATAACAAAGATTGAGAATGGAGAATCATTCTCAGCCAATGCACTGGCGTACCGGGTCGACGAAGGATGAGCATTGAGCAATGTTCATCTCCCTCTCCCTATTCTAATAAATAAATAAGTTTATTCTTCTATTGACAAGTGTCATAATATTAGAAATTCTCATTAATATTATATGTCACCTATCATGCTACATGTCAACCTATTAATTCTCCATTTCAAATTTTAAATATCTCATTCTAATTACATTAAATTAATAATTGATTTTTTATTTCAAATTTCAAATTTTAAATTTCACACTCTAATTACATTAAATTAATAATAATAGAATAAAAAAT